>NW_011494956.1:8164577-8174475 GCF_000754665.1 Bison bison bison | reverse complement strand
TTTCTATGTAGAGGATCATGTCATCTGCAAATAGTGAGAGTTTTACTTCTTCTTTTCCAATTTGGATTCCTTTTATTTCTTTTTCTGCTGATTGCTGTGGCCAAAACTTCCAAAACTATGTTGAATAGTAATGGTGAAAGTGGGCACCCTTGTCTTGTTCCTGACTTTAGAGGAAATGCTTTCAATTTTTCACCATTGAGGATAATGTTTGCTGTGGGTTCGTCATATATAGCTTTTATTATGTTGAGGTATGTTCCTTCTATTCCTGCTTTCTGGAGAGTTTTTATCATAAACGGATGTTGAATTTTGTCAAAGGCTTTCTCTGCATCTATGAGATAATCATATGGTTTTTATTTTTCAATTTGTTAATGTGGTGTATTACATTGATTGATTTGCGGATATTGAAGAATCCTTGCATCCCTGGGATAAAGCCCACTTGGTCATGGTGTATGATCTTTTTAATGTGTTGTTGGATTCTGATTGCTAGAATTTTGTTAAGGATTTTTGCATCTATGTTCATCAGTGATATTGGCCTGTAGTTTTCTTTTTTCGTGGGATCTTTGTCAGGTTTTGGTATTAGGGTGATGGTGGCCTCATAGAATGAGTTTGGAAGTTTACCTTCCTCTGCAATTTTCTGGAAGAGTTTGAGCAGGATAGGTGTTAGCTCTTCTCTAAATTTTTGGTAGAATTCAGCTGTGAAGCCGTCTGGACCAGGGCTTTTGTTTGCTGGAAGATTTTTGATTACAGTTTCAATTTCCGTGTTTGTGATGGGTCTGTTAAGATTTTCTATTTCTTCCTGGTCCAGTTTTGGAAAGTTGTACTTTTCTAAGAATTTGTCCATTTCTTCCAAGTTGTCCATTTTATTGGCATATAATTGTTGATAGTAGTCTCTTATGATCCTTTGTATTTCTGTGTTGTCTGTTGTGATCTCTCCATTTTCGTTTCTAATTTTGTTGATTTGATTTTTCTCCCTTTGTTTCTTGATGAGTCTGGCTAATGGTTTGTCAATTTTATTTATCCTTTCAAAGAACCAGCTTTTGGTTTTGTTGATTTTTGCTATGGTCTCTTTTGTTTCTTTTGCATTTATTTCTGCTCTAATTTTTAAGATTTCTTTCCTTCTACTAACCCTGGGGTTCTTCATTTCTTCCTTTTCTAGTTGCTTTAGGTGTAGAGTTAGGTTATTTATTTGACTTTTTTCTTGTTTCTTGAGGGCTTTGCTTTTTAACCCATTCTAATACTGTCTTCTAATTGGAGTATTTAATCCTCTATATTTAATGTGTTTATTGATATGCTTGGATTGAGTGTGCCAACTACTATTTTGTTCTATTTGTCACACCTTTCTCTTGTTCCATCTCTTCTTCCTTTCCTGCCCTCTTTGCGGGGGTTAAATAATTCTGGTATTCATCTTTTGGCTTTTAGTTAAAATGAAAAAGGCATTTTTAATGGATTCTCTAGGGACTGCAATATGCATCTCTAACTTATCACAACCTTTTAGAGTTAACTGAATATGTCTTCATGTATGGTATATTTCCACTTGCTTCTCCATCCTTTGTTCCATTGTTGTCATATATTTTATATCATATATTATACTTGCCACAATACGCACTTAAGCTTTTTGTTTTGAACAGACAGATGGTAAAGAAATGAAGAGAAGAAAATAAAATAATACATAGTCTGCTATATTTACCATTTCCAGTGGCCTTCAATCCTGTTACCTTTCAGTTACCCTGTGGGGCCACTTCCCTTCAATTTAAGAAACTTCCTTCAGTATTTCTTGTGACATGGTTGTTTATCTGAAAATGTCTTTATTTCACTTTCATTTTTGAAGTCTGGTTATAGAATTCTGGGTTGATGCTGTTCCACTGCCTTCTGGCCTCTACTGTTTCTGATTAAAAGAAAGCCATCCTGCATACCATTGTTTTTCTAAATGTAATTTGGGTTTTATCTGATTGACTTTAAGATTTTCTCTTTATCTTTTGATTTCTTTCATCATGACGTGGCCAGGTGTGGCTTCATTTTTTACTTATCTCATTTGGGGTTTGTTAACCTTCCTAGCTCTGTAAATTGATGTTCTTCACTAAATTTGGGTGGCTCCAAGCCATTATTTCTTGAGATACCTTTTTTCTGCACTTTTATCACTCTCTTTTTCCCCTGGGACACAAATTACACATATGTTAGACCACCTGATATTGTCTCACTAATCTCCAAGGCTGTCATTTTTTCATCTTTTTCCTACTGGTTCTTCAGATTGAATCAGTTCTAATCAAAACCACTGCATTTTTCTTCTACCATCTCCAATCTACTTGTAAGTCCCTCAGATAAATTTCAAAATTTCATAGTCTCTTATCTTTCAGCTCTAGCATTACTATTGTATTCTTTTCTGAGATTCTCAGTTTATTTTTCTTACACATATATTTTCCTTTAAATCTTTAAACATATGTATAATAGCCGCTTTAAAACGCTTGTCTGCTAATTGTAACCTCTGGGCTAGGTGCAGTTTTTTAAAAGTATTTATTTATTTACTTTTGGCTGTGCTGGGTCTTTGTTGCTGCACTGGCTTTTCTCTCGTTGTGGTGAGCGGGGGCTACTCTCTCGTCGTGGTGTGTAGCTTCTCTTTGTGGTGACTTCTCTCGTTGCTGAGCACAGGCTGTAGGGTGCATGGGCTTCAGTAGTTACGGCACGTGGGCTCAGTAATTGTAACTCCTGGGCTCTAGAGCATAGGCTCAGCAGTTGTGGTGCACGGGCTTAGTTGCTCTATAGCATGTGGGATCTCCCTGGATCAGGGATTAAATCTGTATCTCCTGCATTGGCAAGCTGATGCTTTATCACTGAGCCACCAGGGAAGCCCTGGGGGTCAATTTTTATTGACTGCTTTTTTTGTTGTATATAGACACACTTTCCTGGTTTCATCAGATGATTGGATACTGGACATTATGAATACACTATAAAGTATATACATATGTATATGTATATACATTATGTGTATGTGTATACATTATGATACACTATAAAGTCTCTAGATTCTACTGTGTTCCAATGAAAAGTGATTTTTGTTCTGGCAGGCATTCAACTTGGCTATATCCAAGCTCAAAGTCTGTCACCCTGCTAATGGGCAGCAGCTGTATCTTGGATCGGTTTCTTCATATTCCAGATAATGCTTTTGTGCCAGGCCACCTGGGCTCTCCCCCATATATGTAGAGTTTAGCTGTTAGCCAAAGATTTGGGTGGATTTTATGTGTATATTTTGTGCCTCAATTCTTCAGAAGCTCCCAGCCAGGATTTCCTCCCAAGTGTTCTGGCTGCTCTGTCAGCCCCAGATTCTGTACTCTAATATCTCAAACCAGAGAGGCTGAGCTACAGTCCAAGGCAAGAAAAGATTAGGCAGTGCCTTTAGGCAGAAGGCTGCAGATCTTGGCCATTGCAGCTGTCTTCCAAGGATGGAGGTTTCTACCCTTGGGAGATCACATGTACTGATGTGAAACTACTCCAACTTGTAGGGCGAAGCAAAAAGAAAAAGCTGTGAAACAATATGAAAGCATGACCCCACTTATACATTTTAAAAGTTATTGCAAAAGTACAAACTAGTAAGTAAGTGCACAAAGCATGTATGGGACCCACCAGCCATGCCTGGCTATTTCTAAGAGGGGACTACCATGGGGCAAAAGTCTCTATATCTGTATGCAAGGTTTCACATTTTTTACTCCATGAATTTCTACCTTTGAATTTTATAAGAATATATATGAGCTTTAAAAAAATACTGATTTTTGTATATGGTTTATCTCAGAATACATGAATATAATTCCCTGTGCCATACAGTAGGACTTGTTGTTTAACCATTCTATATATAACAGTCTGCATCTGCTAACCCCAAACTCCCAGTCCATCCCTGGCCATTGGCAAGACTGATTTTTTTGATGGTTTGGTGGGCTCAGCAGTAAAGAATCTGCCTGCAATGCCAGAGACCAGGTTCAATCCCTGGGTCGGGAAGATCCTTTGGAGAAGGGAATGGCAACCCACTCCAGTATTCTTGCATGGAGAATTCCATGGACAGAGGAGCATGGTGGGGTATAGTCCATGAGGTCGCAAAGAATCGAATATGACTGAGTGACTAACACATTGATGATTTGGTGGTATTTATTAGCTCTCCATTTGAGAAGAATTGCTCTTAAACTTTGGATTAAGTGCCTAGAACAGTGCCTGTCATACAGGAGGCATTCAGTAACTATGGGCCCTTATTATTGCTGTAATGTGGGAACAATACCTCTTTCATTTGGTTCCGCGGCAGAGAACATGGCCATGAAGCCATTCCCAGCTGTGTTGGCGTCGGAAATCATCTGCACCATCATCTTGTTGCTGCTGGACACAAGGGCTCCAGGCCGGAATGTGCCGCAGAAGCGCCCGATGCGCTGGCCGTTGGCATGGCCATTGTACACATCCACAAAGTCATAACGACACAGGTTGTCACTCTCCAGGTCTATGAATCGGAAATTAAGAACTACCACTTTTCCCTCTGGAACCTGCCAAGAAAACGGCCAAGGGGAAAACTGTGTCATGGAAATGGTGTCTGAAATCTTCACATCTAAGCCAATTACTGAAATGAGCAGAGAAAAGGTTAATACCCCAGATCATGCTTTTTTCCTTCAACACTGAATGAGGCCAGAAAAGGCATTCTACCATAATGCATTCCCAGTAAAAGACGAGCATTTATTATCTTTTCACAAATTCCACAATTCTCTAGGGTACATGAGCTTATTCTTAGGGAGTCTGTCTCAAAGTTGCAAACTATTGGATCAGTCTTGTTTTTGAAAATAAATTATTAACTTGTTTGGCTGCACTAGGTCTCAGTAGCAGCATGCGTTTTGGGTTGTTTTTTTTTTTTTATTAGTTGCAGCATGCGAACTCTTAGTTGAGGCATGTGCGATCTAGTTACCTGACCAGGGATCAAACCTGGGCCCCCTGCATTGGTAACACGGAGTCTTAGCCCTAGACCATGAGGGAAGTTCCTGGATCAGTCTTATTAATTAACAAATCATAGCTTACAAAGAATACCAGGCCTGACTGGATCTTAGCACACATCTCACATCTGCACATTCTAAAGCACCATGGCACTCAGACATAGTGCTCGGCAAAGATCCATTTGAAATGTCAATTCTTACAAATAACACAATAGGACAATCTCAAGATATAGAATGTTTCTATGAAATTCAAACTCAAAGGGTGATTTGGCAACTGTGTAGGTAATTTATAGATAATTCACTTTGGGTCCTCAAGAGGCCAGATCAATTATCTACACTGATTATATTGATCAATTGTTGAATCAGCTCTTCTCAAAGTCACTGAGTTTTTGTTTTCCAGGTGAAAACTATATACTGGGCAGCCTTGAAACAAAATACACTGATGAAAAAGATGCATTTTCACTTTCTCCACTTTCTCATAAGACTTTTTTCACCATAATTTCCTCCTCCCTCCTTGTTCCCTGACTAGGTAGAGAAAAATGGCTACAAAAGCATTTGGCAGGATTCTTAAAAAAGCCCCATTTATTTCACACTATTTTTTAATTTCTTCATACAAGCTGTTTAGTCATAAAGTCTTGATCAGATTTGTTTCACACTCAATAGCATAAGAATTTCATTCTGTAAAAACCTACAGATGACACAGATCAGTGATTTAAAAACAACAAAGATCCACAAGCAACACTGTTCGCTTCATCTTAATTAACCATCTCAGACTTAAGGATCAACAGACACCATCACATGTATGTGGCTTCCCCATGTTGGTAAGTGCCCCATACTGGTAAGTGACATGAAATTTTTTTTTCCTATAATAAGAAGTGTGTCAGTGCTACGTGCCTTTTTTAATCAAACACATAACACCCAACGGAGAAACTATAACCCAGTAATCACAAGAAGGGGGATATTTTAGCTTTACCATTGTTGCATTCTAATTGCTGGAGACTTATCTTAAGTATGAACATCAGAAGCTCTAAAGCCACAGTCTAAGAAGCTGACAGCAGAAAACACAATTTAATTTTTAAACATTCTCACTGAGATATTTGTTGCAGAATGTCCTTGGTTTTTTTGTTTTGTTTTGTTGCATACAATCTTTCTTTATCCCATGATGAGAAAATTATCACAATGTGGTGCCACATCTGCTACCTTGACTATAGGCAAGCTCTCCATGAATCACTGAAAAATTCCCAGTTAAGAAAAACATTTGTAACTAAAGTAATTTGGATTGTCCTTGAGTGAATAATGACTATTTGCGTAAATGTATAAACTCTATGGAGGGCAATTCAAAGCTATGACACTCATCCACCCACAAAGTGAGTGTAGATGAAAAAGGATAGAGGTCTAAGGATGGAGTCCTGGGGCATTCCAATGTCATCGTGTCTCAAAGATGAAGCCAAACCACCAAAGGGACTGAGTCAGTAAGTAGGAGGCAACCAGAGGAAGGATGTGGTGCCCAGAAGCCAGACAAAGAGAGTGTGTCAAGCAGGAAAGACTATTGGCAGAATCAGGCGCTGCTGTTTAGTCAGTAGGATGATGACTGAGATATGACCACTGGGTTTAGCAACCAGAGGTCACTGGTGACTCTGACATGGCTGTTTTGCTGGACATTAGCAGGCTGGGGAATGCTGATCTAAGACACCGTGGAGCACGGATGGTCTGCCCAGTGAGCGGAAGGCAGGCAGATGCAGGGAGGTTGGTACACGAGGCTGTGGTAGCATATGAAATTTTCTTCTGATTACTTTGCTTTTCTCAGTGAAATACAGAATGAGGTATAATGAGCAGCAAAATGAGCAGCAAAAGAGTGGATATGGGAGGAGCTACTGGGAGTTTGAGAACAGATGAATAGGTAACAGATTGCTGCTGAGTCGCTTCAGTCGTGTCCGACTCTGTTCGACCCCATAGATGGCAGCCCACCAGGCTCCCCCGTCCCTGGGATTCTCCAGGCAAGAACACTGGAGTGGGTTGCCATTTCCTTCTCCAATGCATGAAAGTGAAAAGTGAAAGTGAAGTCACTCAGTCGTGTCTGACTCTTAGTGACCGCATGGACAGCAGCCTACCAGGCTCCTCCATCCATGGGATTTTCCAGGCAAGAGTACTGGAGTGGGGTGCCGTTGCCTTCTCCAGTGTAATAGATTAGGGAAGTGTAACAGGGCTGCCATGAGTGCTGAGGTCCACTGGAAGTAAATGAATTAAAAGTGAGTCCTCCCTACCATATGATCCAGCAGTTCCACTCCTGGGTACATATTTGAGAAAAACAAAAACAGTAATTCAAAGACACCTGGGCCCCAGTGTTCATAACAGCATTATTTACAAAAGTCAAGATATTCAAGCAGCCTACGTGTTTATCAATAATGAAGGGATAAAGATGTGGTACATATATACAATGAAATATTAGTCAGTCATAAAAGAATGCAGTTTTGCCATTTGCAACATGGATGGACTTGGACTCTGGGATTCCCTGGTGGCTCAGACGGTAAACTCCTGCAATGCAGGAGACCTGGGTTCAATCCCATGTGTTGGGAAGATCCCCTGGAGGAGGGCACGGCAACCCACTCCACTATTCTTGCCTGGAGAATCCCCATGGACAGAGGCCTGGCAGGCTACAGTCCATGGGGTCACAAAGAGTCAGACGCGACTAAGTGACTAAGCACAGCACAGGATGGACTTGGAGAGTATTAGGCTAAGTGAAATAATTTAGACAGAGAAAGACAAATACTGTATGGTATCACTTAAGAGTGGAATCTATAAAGTACAACAAACTAGTGAATGTAAAAAAAGAAGCAGGTTAACAGAGAACAAATCAGTGGGGAGAGGGCAGGGAGCAAAGGGAGCAGAGTAGGAGGTAAAAACTATTATGTACAAAATCAACAACACCTGGTTTCGATCCTTGGGTTGGGAAGATCCCCTGGAGGAGGGAAAGGCTACCCACTCCAGTATTCTGGCCTGGAGAATTCCATGAACTTCATAGTCCATGGGGTCGCAAAGAGTCAGACACGACTAAGTGACTTTCACTTTCACAAAATAAACAAGCTACAAGGATATAGGGTACAACACAGGGAATACAGCCAATAATTTATAATGTTAATAACTATAAATGGAATGTAGCCTTTAAAAGTTGTGAATCACTATGTTGTATTCCTATAACTTACATAATCATGTACATAAACTATGTCTCATTTAAAAGGAAAAAAGTGAGTCCTCTGCGTGGTTGTATTCTCTTTCTCCCCAGCCATGTTCAGCTCCCTAGGTGGAGGTCCAGAGTAGGCAGAGTTGAATTTAAGCAGTGTTGTGGGAGGAGTTTGGGGAGGTGGAGGGATATTTGCCAAGTTAGGACGATGAAGGGAGAGGGGACATAGGCAGGGGAATGACCACAATGGTGGACTACGGAATCCACGCTGGGTTATAAGGACAGAAGTCAGGACTCAGTGGGGTGAGGACAGTTGTTGTTGTTCAGTGGCTCAGTCGTGTCAAACTCTTTGCGACCCCATGGACTGCAGCACACCAGGCTTCACCATCTCCCAGAGCTTGCTCAGACTCATATCCATGGAGTCAGTGATGCCATCCAACCATCTCATCCTCTGTCGTCCCCTTCTTCTCCTGCCTTCAATCTTTCCCAGCATCAGGGTCTTTCTAATGAGTCAGCTCTTTGCATCAGTTGGCCAAAGTATTGGCACTTCAGCTTCAGCATCAGTCCTTCCAATGCATATTCAGGACTGATTTCCTTTCGGACTGACTGGTTTGATTACCTTGCTGTTCAAGGGACTCTCAAGAGTCTTCTCCAACACCACAGTTCAAAAGCATCAATTCTTTGGTGCTCAGCCTTCTTTATGGTCCAACTCTCACATCCATACATGACTACTAGGAAAACCATAGCTTTGACTAGACAGATCTTTGTTGCCAAAGTAATGTCTCTGCTTTTTAATATGCTTTCTAAGTCAGTCACACCTTTTCTTCCTAGGAGCAAGTGTCTTTTAATATTATAGCTGCAGTCACCATCTGCAGTAATTTTGGAGCCCAAGAAAATAAAGTCTGTAGATTGTGGTGGAGGCAAGGATAATGACAATGAATGTGGATGACTAAGAAGCAATGGAGAAGAGAAGATAAAAGACCCAAAGGGATCATCCACACAGATGTTGAAATGGCTGTGAACAATGACAAGATTAGTCCTGAAAACAGTGACCATAAGCCAGGGCCCAAAGTTTATAAGAAATGTGGAAGGCTGTCGTGAAGTCTTCCGATGACTGCAACATGGAAGGACACAGGACATGATGGTCTTATTTCACTGGTAATTTCTCAGTTCTCTGTCACTGAGAAAATAGTGTGACTGCAATCAGGCTGTTGAAATGGAACCCAAGCTTTGGAAATCCATTCCCTATGGGTAAATCATTTATTTTCCAACATTCTTTACTTGGTCTGGATGCAATGAAAAGTTGAAGCTTCTCTGAGAATGAGACACAAATATGTTGGTAATAGAAAATGGGTTACAGCGTGTAACTCTGAACACAAAATCCAACAACCCTAACAAAAATTCTTTGGAGGGAAGATTTCAGGGGAGATCAGTATTCACTGTGGGTCTCCCGGAACTAGATAAATGCCATCTCACACTGAAGGCCAAGAGAAATTCTGTTGCAAGTGAGATGCATGTTGTAGTGAACCCTTCACTATAGCACAACACTGTTCATCTTTATACGAGGAACCAAGACTGATGTTTTATTGACTATGCCAAAGCCTTTGACTGTGTGGATCACAAGAAACTGTGGAAAATTCTGAAAGAGATGGGCATACCAGACCACCTGACCTGCCTCTTGAGAACTCTGTATGCAGGTCAGGAAGCAACAGTTAGAACAGGACATGGAACAACAGACTGGTTCCAAATAGGAAAAAGAGTA
>NW_011494956.1:8163954-8164412 GCF_000754665.1 Bison bison bison | reverse complement strand
GAGAAGACTCTTGAGAGTCCCTTGGACTGCAAGGAGATCCAACCAGTCCATCCTAAAGGATATCAGTCCTGGGTGTTCATTGGAAGGACTGATGCTAAAGCTGAAACGCCAATACTTTGGCAACCTGATGCAAAGAGCTGACTCATCTGAAAAGACCCTGATGCTGGAAAGATTGAGGGCAGGAGGAGAAGGGGACGACAGAGGATGCGATGGTTGGATGGCATCACCGACTCGATGGACATGGGTTTGGGTGGACTCTGGGAGTTGGTGATGGACAGGGAGGCCTGGCGTGCTGCAGTTCATGGGGTCGCAAAGAGTCAGACACGACTGAGCGCCTGGACTGAACTGAACTGAACTGAAGATTGCTGCCCTGTGATGTGAACTCTGCTAAGAGTTCCTGGATTATCATTCTAAAGGATTTTGGAAAGCATCTTCTCTGAAGATGCCCTTCCACTTCA
>NW_011494956.1:8158997-8163491 GCF_000754665.1 Bison bison bison | reverse complement strand
AGAATATATAGTCTGTACCCTTGGTTATTCTTTGTTAGGCGTATAAAAAAATATTTAAAGATACATAAAGTAATATACACTTGGATACCAACAAGCCAGAATTGATTATTGTTAACATTCTTTAAAGTCTCCTTCAATAAAGTAAATAAATAATTTCAGATAAAATAGCTTTCTTTGTCCTCATGTACAGCCTCATTCCCCTGCCTTTCTCAGAAGCAAACATTCATAAATTTAGTGAGTTTCCTTCTGTGCTATTCAAAAAGCTAAATTAATATACCTGTATATGTATCCATGCAAAATCCATAATTGTGTTTTTATGTAAGTTTTAAAAATGAATGAAAGTGGGATACTGCTGTACATATCACTTTCCAACATGGGCATCCTTGAATTTTCTCAAGGGTGAGGAAGAAGAGAAGTGGGAGAAATTAAAACAACAGGGATTTGGTAAGCTATTTATTCTACCTAGAGCACTTTTCCACTTCTGCCCTTCTCTTACTCAGGCTCAGGGTCTCATTTTCAAGGTCACCTCTTCCTGGAGATGCATCCAGACCCCTCCCATGTCCTCCTCTCAAGATGGGCTCTGCCCAGTTAACAGCCTGGCCCTCGGGTCTCCAAGCCCTAGAAGGCTCAACCCACTTACTTGGCCCCTGTCTGTTTTCCCTGAAAGATGGAGTTCTAGAAGGTAAGGATCCTCATGCCTTGTTCACTGTCCCATTCCCAGCTTCTGGACAACCCATGGCTGCAAGCAGAGTTGTATCATAAAGATTTACTAAATGAATGAATCCATCAAGAGCTAAATGGACATTAGGTTCTTTACACAAATCCTGGACAAGGTACCTCCTGGGTGGCTCTGCCTCTTTGAGTTTTAACATCTCATACCCTATCCAGCAGCAAAACTCTAGAAGGCCTCTTTCTTTTCTAGGTCATTCTTTAAGAAAAAAAAAAGAAGACATATCCTTGAGGAAACTATCTTTCAAATCTCCTGTGAATGCTAACACAATGCAGAAACTCAATTAAGACACTTTCTTGGGGTAACATATTAGACAAGGCCACTGATTTGTGAGATCAAATTGACCAGGGGATAAACTATCTGCCTGTAGAAAAATAAATCTGTATTCGTGTTTTTCCCTATCAGCAGCTGAATTCTTCCTCGACCAAAGCCCGGCGCTGCAACAATGACCTCAGCTCACCCCGCAGTTCCTGGGATGTCCTCACGGTCACAGGCAAGAGTGCCAAGTCACCCAATGCCAATGCCAGGGCTGCTGCCAGAAAATGAACTGGGAATTGCATTCTAGGCTGGTTGTTTGCATTTTCAGGAAACTATAAGCAAATGCAAATAGAAGTCAGCTTCTTTTGTCTGGAGTGTAGATTTCCACAGAAATGGGAACGCTCCTTTGTATCTACAGCTTTTCTCTCCCCAAAACACCATTTACTAATTTAAGCAAAAAAATCTGTTTCTAAAGCCTGATTTTTAAAAAAGCCCTTGTTTTTCATTCCTTTTTATGACTAATACCATGCTTCCCAGGTGGCTCAGTGGTAAAGAATCTGCCTGCTGATGCAGGAGCTGCAGGAGACATGGGTTTGATCCCTGGGTCAGGAACATCCCCTGGCAACCCACTCCAGTATGGGAATTCCAAGGACAGAGGAGCCTGGTGGCTAACAGTCCACAGGGTGACAAAAGAGTCAGACAAGACTGAGCATGCATGCACATCAGATCAGATCAGTCACTCAGTCGTGTCCGACTCTTTGCGACCCCATGAATCGCAGCACGCCAGGCCTCTGTGTCCATCACCAACTCCCGGAGTTCACTCAGACTCACATCCATCGAGTCAGTGATGCCATCCAGCCATCTCATCCTCTGTCATCCCCTTCTCCTCCTGCCCCCAATCCCTCCCAGCATCACAGTCTTTTCCAATGAGTCAACTCGTCACATGAGGTGGCCAAAGTACTGGAGTTTCAGCTTTAGCATCATTCCTTCCAAAGAAATCCCAGGACTGATCTCCTTCAGAATGGACTGGTTGGATCTCCTTGGGTCCAAGGGACTCTCAAGAGTCTTCTCCAACACCACAGTTCAAAAGCATCAATTCTTCTGCACTCAGCTTTCTTCACAGTCCAACTCTCACATCCCTACATGACCACAGGAAAAACCATAGCCTTGACTAGACGAACCTTTATTGGCAAAGTAATGTCTCTGCTTTTGAATATGCTATCTAGGTTCATCATAACTTTCCTTCCAAGGAGTAAGCATCTTTTAATTTCATGGCTGCAGTCACCATCTACAGTGATTTTGGAGCCCAAAAAATAAAGTCTGACACTGTTTCCACTGTTTCCCCATCTATTTGCCAGGAAGTGATGGGACCGGATGCCATGATCTTCGTTTTCTGAATGTTGAGCTTTAAGCCAACTTTTTCACTCTCCTCTTTCACTTTCATCAAGAGGCTTTTTAGTTCCTCTTCACTTTCTGCCATAAGCGTGGTGTCATCTGCATATCTGAGGTTATTGATATTTCTCCCGGCAATCTTGATTCCAGCCTGTGCTTCTTCCAGTCCAGCGTTTCTCATGATGTACTCTGCATAGAAGTTAAATAAGCAGGGTGACAATATACAGCCTTGACGAACTCCTTTTCCTATTTGGAACCAGTCTGTTGTACCATGTCCAGTTCTAACTGTTGCTTCCTGACCTGCATACAAATTTCTCAAGAGGCAGATCAGGTGGTCTGGTATTCCCATCTCTTTCAGAATTTTCCACAGTTTATTGTGATCCACACAAAGGCTTTGGCATAGTCAATAAAGCAGAAATAGATGTTTTTCTGGAACTCTCTTGCTTTTTCCATGATCCATTATGTACTATACATCTTTATCCATTCATCTGTCAATGGACATTAGGTTGCCTCCCTGTCCAAGCTCCTGGAGCAGGAACTGGCAACCTACTCCAATGTTCTTGCCTGGAGAATCCCATAGACAGAGGAGTCTGGAGGGCCAGAGTCCATGGGGTCGCAAAGAGTTGGACATGACTGAGTGACTAGCACACACACGTCCTGGCTCTATGTCCTGGCAGGCTGTACTCCATGGGGTTGCAGAGTCAGATACAACTTAAAAACTGAATGAACGGAACGAATTGTGAGAACACTGGGGTACACGTATCTTTTTGAATTATGGTTTGCATAGGTTGCTTAGCTCGGTGCTCTGTGATGACCTAGAAGGGTGGGATGGTGGGGTGGGAAGGAGGCTGAAGTGGGAAGGGATATATGTATACATGTAGCTGATTCACTTTGTTGTACAGCAGAAACTAACAAAACATTGTAAAGCAATTATACTCTAATTTAAAAAAAAAAAAAAAAGCCCTTGTTTTAATCTAGATTCTCCTGTTCCACAAACAGACCTTGGGGAAAGTGTGTTCTAAAATACTGACCACATTTTATTTATGGAAAGTTCAAGAGGCATAGCAGCTCTGTTGTCAACTCATTTATATCCCCAAATGTAATCCAGGGCAACGTACATACAAATTATGTACAAATATTTGGCGATGCCTCAAGAGGGGGATAAATCCAAAGCCTCAAGATCTTATTCATGTATATTCTGTGTCTATGTAAATACTCTTTTGAAACATTGAACTGTATAAGCATTTGGAAACCAGAACACACATTTTGATTCATGGAAATAACATGTGATGTTTAGAAAAGAAATTTTTTTGGCTGGGGATTAAAAAAAAACAACTCTATTTACCTGTATGTTGAAAAGGAGGGTGGAAATCCCCATCTACCTCAAGCCCAGGCCATGAGAACCAATCAAAATGGAGACACTCCTCTTCTGAAAACTGTCCAAAAGCTTTCCCATCAAGGTAGGAATAGAATCCTCACTGTACCTACAGTCACACACCTGGGTAGTGTATATTCAGTTCAGTTCAGTTCAGTCGCTCAGTCGTGTCCGACTCTTTGCGACCCCATGAATTACAGCACGCCAGGCCCCCATGCAGTCCATGGGGTCGCTGAGGGTTGAACACGACTGAGTGACTTTACTTTCACTTTTCACTTTCATGCATTGGAGAAGGAAATGGCAACCCACTCCAGTGTTCTTGCCTGGAGAATCCCAGGGACGGGGGAGCCTGGTGGGCTGCCGTCTATGGGGTCGCACAGAGTTGGACACGACTGAAGTGACTTAGCAGCAGCAGCAGGCCTCCCTGTCCATCACCAACTCCCGGAGTTCACTCAGACTCACGTCCATCGAGTCAGTGATGCCATCCAGCTATCTCATCCTCTGTCGTCCCCTTCTCCTCCTGCACCCAATCCCTCCCAGAAGCAGAGTCTTTTCCAATGAGTCAACTCTTCTCATGAGGTGGCCAAAGTACTAGAGTTTCAGCTTTAGCATCATTCCTTCCAAAGAAATCCCAGAGCTGATCTTTAGAATGGACTGGTTGGATCTCCTTGCAGTCCAAGGGACTCTCAAGAGTCTTCTCCAACACCACAGTTCAAAAGCATCAATTCTTCGGCACTCA
>NW_011494956.1:8157981-8158801 GCF_000754665.1 Bison bison bison | reverse complement strand
GAATGTTGAGCTTTAAGCCAACTTTTTCACTCTCCTCTTTCACTTTCATCAAAGGCTTTTTAGTTCCTCTTCACTTTCTGCCATAAGGGTGGTGTCATCTGCATATCTGAGGTTATTGATATTTCTCACAGCAATCTTGATATCTCCTTGTGCTTCTTCCAGCCCAGCGTTTCTCCTGATGTACTCTGCATATAAGTTAAATAAGCAGGGTGACAATATACAGCCTTGACGTACTCCTTTTCCTATTTGGAACCAGTCTGTTGTTCCACATCCAGTTCTTCCTGACCTGCATACAGGTTTCTCAAGAGGCAGGTCAGGTGCTCTGGGATTCCCATCCCTTTCAGAATTTTCCACAGTTTATTGTGATCCACACAGTCAAAGGCTTTGGCATAGTCAATAAAGCAGAAATAGATGTTTTTCTGGAACTCTCTTGCTTTTTTGATGATCCAGTGGATGTCGGCAGTTTGATTTCTGATTCCTCTGCCTTTTCTAAATCCAGCTTAAACATCTGGAAGTTCACGGTTCACGTATTGCTGAAGCCTAGCTTGGAGAATTTTAAGCATTACTTTACTAGCGTGTGAGATGAGTGCAATTGTGTGGTAGTTTGAGCATTCTTTGGCATTGCCTTTCTTTGGGATTGGAATGAAAACTGACCTTTTCCAGTCCTGTGGCCACTGCTGAGTTTTCCACATTTGCTGGCATATTGATGCAGCACTTTCACAGCATCATCTTTCAGGATTTGAAATAGCTCAACTGGAATTCCATCACCTCCATTAGCTTTGTTGTAAGTGATCGCTTTCTAAGGCCCCATTGACTTCAC
>NW_011494956.1:8155238-8157450 GCF_000754665.1 Bison bison bison | reverse complement strand
CTTGGTATCTCTAATTTTCTTGAAGAGATCTCTAGTCTTTCCCATTCTGTTGTTTCCTTCTATTTCTTTGCATTGATCGCTGAGGAAGGCTTTCTTATCTCTTCTTGCTATTCTTTGGAACTCTATATTCAGATGCTTATATCTTTCCTTTTCTCCTTTGCTTTTCGCTTCTCTTCTTTTCACAGCTATTTGTAAGCACTTTACTCATATTATTCCATTTAATAACAGCAACCCTATGAAGGTGATGTTAGCCCAGTTTTACAGTGTACAGGTAAGGAAACTGAGGCAAAGAGAGGGAAAGGCCTCGTATAATACCCCTGACTATCTCTCTGGCCTCATCTTTCTCTGTCATGCAATAATCTGGCTGTTCAAGTAACCCTCCAGGCTTATTCTCCACCTCAGGGCCTTTGCACAGTCAGGCCTCTCTGCTCAGCACACGCTCCTCCCTGATATTCACACATCTGCCGCTACCTACCTCATCATTTAACACTCAGCTCAAGTGTCATCTTTCCAGAGGGCCCTCTCCTGAGTCTTTCAGTTGCTTTAGATCATGTCATCTACATAACCATATTATTTCTTCATAGATTTTCATCTTTTTCTCCACCAGAATGTACAATCAAGAGACCACAGCTTGTCCACAGCTAGTCTAATACCTGGCTATTACATGAGTTCAAAAAGTAACTATTGAATAAATGACTGAGATCCTTATAATCTTTTTTTAAAAGAAATTTTTTAAATTTATTTTGCTGTGCTGGGTCATAGTTGGCACATACGGGATCTAGTTCCCTGACCAGGGATCAAAGCCAGGCCCCCTGCATCCGAAGCGTGGAGTCTTAGTCACAGGACTACCAGGGAAGTCCCCAAACACTCATAATCTTAATTTTTTAAAAACAGAGCAGACCACAAAGCCTATAACTAGCACATTAAGTTTATGTAACAATGTACTTTAACTAATGGGCTCCCTTGGTGCCTCAGTGGTAAAGAATCCTACCAACACAGGAGACGTGAGTTCAATCCATGGGTCAGGAAGATGCCCTGGAAGAGGAAATGGCAACTCACTGCAGTCTTCTTGCCTGGGAAATCCCATGGACAGAGAAGTCTGGCGGGCTATAGTCCACAGGGTGGCACAGAGTCGGACACAACTTGGTGACTAAAAATCAACAACAAACGGGTTCAAGGCAAGCGGTAGCGGCACGCTTCTGAAAAGGAAGAAACTGCTCGGAGTGGTTGTGATGACTTAGAGGCACCCAGCAAGTCAGCAGCAGAGGCCAGGTCTCCTGACTCCTTCCTGACTATGTTTCCCGTGGCCTGATACAGGCAGATCTCAAGTCCTTTCCCCAGCCCCACAGGAAGCTGACATGTCCCAGCCTGCAGTGCAGTTAGGTAAGGCCAGATGCCCGGGTCCTGACCAATGGGAAGTAGTGAGGGAAGTCAGGTACCCACGTCGAGGCCTAGCCATAAATGTCTCTGCCCAATCCTTTCAGAGTTCTCTTTTGGCTCTAAGGAGGGAACTCAACGGAGGAAACAGGAAGGTTCTAGGAGAAGGCAGAGTCACACAGGAGTTAATGCTCAAAAGAGCTGTCCAGGACAGTCATCCAACAGCACTGGATGGTGTCATAAGCAAGAAATCACCATCTGTTCAGACTCACAGACATGGAGTGCTTCACACACCGTGCTGGTGGTAAAGAATCCACCTGCCAATGCAGGAGATGTAAAAGATGCAGGTTCGATCTCTGGGTCAGGAAAATCCCCTGGAGGAGGAAATGGCAACCCACTCCAGTATTCTTGCCTGGAAGTCCCATGGACAGAGGGGCCTGGCGCCCTACAGTCTATACGGTCGCAGAGTCGGACATGACTGAAGCGACTTAGCATGCACACACAGACACAGAGGAGGCTGCCAGGGGGAGGGAAGGATTGGGAGTTAGGGGCTAGCAGATGCAAACTCTTCCAAATAGAATGGATAAATAACATGGTCCTACTGTATAGCATACCTGTTATTGACCTGGGGCCAAACTATGGTGGAGGAAATGAAGATAATGGTGACCTCCCTCAAAAGATCCCATGCATGCACTGCTACACTCAGTGCCCCCAACCCTGCAGCAAAGTGAAAGTGAAGTCACTCAGTCATGTCCAACTCTTTGCGAGCCCGTGGACTGTAGCCCACCAGACTCCTCCGTCCATGGGATTCTCCAGGCAAAAGTACTGCAAGAGT
>NW_011494956.1:8154555-8155138 GCF_000754665.1 Bison bison bison | reverse complement strand
AGAGATGGAGCCAAAGCAAAAACAACACCCAGTTGTGGATGTGACTGGTGATGGAAGCAAGGTCTGATGCTGTAAAGAGCAATATTGCATGGGAACCTGGAATGTTAGGTCCATGAATCAAGGCAAATTGGAAGTGGTCAAACAGGAGATGGCAAGAGTGAACGTCAATGGTTTAGGAATCAGCGAACTAAAATGGACTGGAATGGGCGAATTTAACTCAGATGACCATTATATCTACTATGGTGGGCAAGAATCCCTTAGAAGAAATGGAGTAGCCATCATAGTGAACAAAAGAGTCTGACTGAAATCCAGTACTTGGATGCAATCTCAAAAATGCAGAATGATCTCTGTTCATCTCCAAGGCAAACCATTCAATATCATGGTAATCCAAGTCTATGCCCCAACCAGCAATGCTGAAGAAGCTGAAGTTGAACGGTTCTATGAAGACCTACAAGACCTTCTAGAACTAACACCCAAAAAAGATGTCCTTTTCATTATAGAGGACTGGAATGCAAAAGTAGGAAGTCAAGAAACTCCTGGAGTAACAGGCAAATTTGGCCTTGGAGTACAGAATGAAGCAGGG
>NW_011494956.1:8153632-8154455 GCF_000754665.1 Bison bison bison | reverse complement strand
TCACTCAGTCATGTCCAACTCTTTGCGAGCCCGTGGACTGTAGCCCACCAGACTCCTCCGTCCATGGGATTCTCCAGGCAAAAGTACTGCAAGAGTACTGGAGTGGGTTGCCATTTCCTTCTCCAGGGGATCTTCCCGACCCAGGGATCAAACCCAGGTCTCCCAATTGCAGGCAGATGCTTTCACCTCTGAGCCACCAGGGAAGCAACCCTGCAGCAGGCCACCACCAGCCCACGCCAACCCACGCCTCCGCTGGAAACTCTTGGAGACTCACAGGCAAGTCTGGGTCAGCCTCTTGTGTGGGAACACAGATCCACCCATCAACAGAAAACTGGATTAAATATTTACTGAGCATGGCCCTGCCCATCAGAACAAGACCCAGTTTCCCCCTCAGTCAGTCTCTCCCATCAGGAAGCTTCCATACACCTCTTGGGCAGACAGACTGAAAAACACAATCACAGAAAACTAACCAATCTAATCACATGGGCCACAGCCTTGTCTAACTCAATGAAACTATGAGTCATGCCATATAGGGCCACCCAAGATGGATGGGTCATGGTGGAGAGTTTTGACAAAATGTGGTCCACTGGAGAAGGGAATGACAGACCACTTCAGTATTCTTGCCTCGAGAACCCCATGAACAGTATGAAAAGGCAAAAAGATAGGCCACTGAAAGATAACTCCCTGGGTTGGTAAGTGCCCAATATGCTAATTGAGATCAGTGGAGAACCAACTCCAGAAAGAAAGAAGAGATGGAGCCAAAGCAAAAACAACACCCAGTTGTGGATGTGACTGGTGATGGAAGCAAGGTCTGATGCTGTAA
>NW_011494956.1:8152557-8153532 GCF_000754665.1 Bison bison bison | reverse complement strand
AATGCTGAAGAAGCTGAAGTTGAACGGTTCTATGAAGACCTACAAGACCTTCTAGAACTAACACCCAAAAAAGATGTCCTTTTCATTATAGAGGACTGGAATGCAAAAGTAGGAAGTCAAGAAACTCCTGGAGTAACAGGCAAATTTGGCCTTGGAGTACAGAATGAAGCAGGGCAAAGGCTAATGGAGTTCTGCTGAGAGAACACACTGGTCATAGCAAACACCCTCTTCCAACAACACAAGAGAAGGCTTTACACATGGACATCACCAGATGGTCAACACTGAAATCAGATTGATTATATTCTTTGCAGCCAAAGATGGAGAAGTTCTATACAGTCAGCAAAAACAAGACCAGGAGCTGACTGTGGCTCAGATCATGAGCTCCTTATTGCCAAATTCAGGCTTAAATTGAAGAAAGTAGGGAAAACCACTAGACCATTCAGGTATAGCCGAAATCAAATCCCTTATGATTATACAGTGGAAGTGAGAAATAGATTTAAGGGACTAGATCTGATAGATAGAGTGCCTGATGAACTACGGACAGAGGTTCGTGACACTGTACAGGAGACAGGGATCAAGACCATAGCTAAGAAAAAGAAATGCAAAAAAGCAAAATGGCTGAGGCCTTACAAATAGCTGTGAAAAGAAGAAAAGCGAAAAGCAAAGGAGGAAAGGAAAGATATACCCATTTGAATGCAGAGTTCCAAAGAATAGCAAAGAGAAATATGCAAGCCTTCCTCAGTGATCAGTGCAAACAAATAAAGGAAAACAATAGAATGGGAAAGACTAGAGATCTCTTCAAGAAAATTAGAGATACCAAGGGAACATTTCATGCAAAGATGGGCTCAATAAAGGACAGAAATGGTATGGACCTAACAGAAGCAGAAGATATTAAGAAGAGGTGGCAAGAATGCACAGAAGAACTGTACAAAAAAGATCTTCACAACCCAGATAATCACGATGGTGTGATCACTC
>NW_011494956.1:8135188-8151768 GCF_000754665.1 Bison bison bison | reverse complement strand
AGCTAAAGAGCCTCTTGATGAAAGTGAAAGAGGAGAGTGAAAAAGTTGGCTTAAAGCTCCACATTCAGAAAACTAAGATCATGGCATCCAGTCCCATCACTTCATGGCAAATAGATGGGGAAACAGTGGAAACAGTGGCTGACTTTATTTTTTGGGCTCCAAAATCACTGCACATGGTGACTGCAGCCATGAAATTAAAAGACACTTACTCCTTGGAAGGAAAGTTATGACCAACCTAGATAGCATATTCAAAAGCAGAGACATTACTTTGCCAACAAAGGTCCATCTAGTCAAGGCTATGGTTTTTCCAGTGGTCATGTATGGATGTGAGAGTTGGACTATAGAGAAAGCTGAGCGCTGAAGAATTGATGCTTTTGAACTGTGGTGTTGGAGAAGACTCTTGAGAGTCCCTTGGACTGCAAGGAGATACAACCAGTCCATCCTTAAGGAGATTAGTCCTTAAGGATTAGGGTTCATTGGAAGGATTGATGTTGAAGCTGAAACTCCAATACTTTGGCCACCTGAAGTGAATATCTGACTCATTAGAAAGACCCTGATGCTGGGAGGAATTGAAGGTGGGAGAAGAAGGGAACAACAGAGGATGAGATGGTTGAATGGAATCACTGACTCAATGGACATGAGTTTGGGTAAAATCGGGGAGTTGGTGATGGACAGGGAGGCCTTGCGTGCTGCAGTCCATGTGGTCACAAAGAGTAGGACACGACTGAGCAACTGAACTGAACTGTATAGCACAGGGAACTATATTCAATATCCTGTAATTAAACCATAATGGAAAAGAATATGAAAGAGAATGTATATATATGGATAACTGAATCATTTTGCTGTACAGCAGAAATGAACACAACATTGTAAATCAACTATACCTGAATAAAATAATTTTTTAAAAAAGAAATTTCCATTTGTTGTACTAGGCCACCAAGATTTGGGGGACTTGGGGTTACAGCTTGGCACTTTGGGTTAATTATCCTGACATGAGTCAGTTGTCCTAACCAAGCAGCTCGGTGACAGGCAACTGGAGAGATGTCTTTGTTGTTTTTTGGTGCCTGTTAAGTTCTATACAAATCTACATTATAACATGGCCACCGAAAAAATGGGCGCCGTCTCAGGCTGTGTGAATGGTGAGAGAGGTGACAGACAATTTGGAGCAATCAGGAAAGTGAGTGAACTCAGTAGGCGTCACTGAGGTATGTGTTGTAAATTCAATGGCTCCTGCAAAATCTAACTGGCACCACCATCGTGACCCCACGATGCCTTTATCTGTGGCGGGGTAGTGAAGGTGAGAAGAGGGTCAGCAGCCAGTGGGGCTGCTCCAGGTGGGAAAAGAAATGGATCTTATGACTGAAGACTTGGCTTATCTGCAAGGGAAAATTCTGGTGGGAAAAACTTGAAGAAGCAATAAGGCAGAACCCAGAGCAACAGGATCTGAGGAAATTCCAGCCAGGATGGGGAGACAGGCAACTGGGCAATGAGCTGGGTTTAGGTTTTGCTTGGGATAGAAGAAAAAGTTAGGTTTAAATGTAGAGTATTCCTTTTTTTAAAAATTCTGAATGAAGTTATTTTATTTTTTATTGAATTATAATTGATTTACAAAGTTGTGTTAGTTTCTGGTATACAGCAATGTGATCCAGTTATATATATATATATAAAATATAACTATATATAAATATATATATAAATAAAACAATTATATATGTGTGTGTGTGTGTGTGTGTGTGTATCTGGGAGTTGGTGATGGACAGGGAAGCCTGGCATGCTGCAGTCCATGGGGTCACAAAGAATCGGACATGACTGAGCAACTGAACTGAACTGAACTGGTATATATATGTGTGCATGTGTGCACATGTGTGTGTGTGTGTGTGTGTGTTAGTCGTTCAGTCGTGTCTGACTCTTTACAACCCTACAGACTGTAGCTCATCAGGCTCCTCTGTCCATGGAATTCTCCAGGCAAGAATACTAGAGTGTTTTGCCATTCCCTTCTCCAGGGAGACATATATATACGTATCCTCTTTCAGATTCTTTTCCATTATAGGTTATTACAAAATAAGGACTATAGTTCTCTGTGCTATACAGTAGGTTCTTATTGTTTACTCTCTATATAGTAGAGTGTATATGTTAATCCCAAATTGCTACATTCCTCTCCCCCTTCCCCTTTGATAACAAAGAATTTGTTTTCTATGTCTGTGGATCTATTTCTGTTTTGCATGTAAGTTCATTTGTATCTTTTTTTTTTAAGATTTCACATTTTGTCTGATTTACTTCACTTAGTGTGATAATCTGAAGGTCTATTCATGTTGCTGCAAATGGCACTATTTCATCACTTTTTAATGTCTGAGTAGTATCCAATGCAGTATTCTTGCCTGGAAAATCCCATGGATGGAGGAGCCTGGTAGGCTACAGTCCATGGGGTTGCAAAGAGTGAGACACGACTGAGCGACTTCACTTTCACTAGCATCTCACTATATATCTACCACACCTCCTTTATCGATTCATCTGTTGATGGACATTGAGGTTGCTTCCATACCTTGGTGATTGTAAATAATGCTGCAATGAACACTGGGGTGCATGTATCATTTTGAATTAGGGTTTTGTCAGAATATGTGCCCAGGAGTGGGATTGCTGGATCATATGGTAGCTCTATTCTTAGTTTTTTAAGGAAACTGCTCACATCTTTTCACACTGGGGCCTCTTCTGCTTCTCCTGTGGCTCATAACATCACTAGTACCGTACTGTGGATGTAAGTGATGACAAATCTGAGCAAGTTAGGCAATTCATCATCACCTTTCTTGAGAACTGGAAATTCACTACTTAATTTTTCACTAAACACAAGCTGCCTTTTTGGCCATTTGTTCCTGAAAGGATTTACTGCAAAATAAAAAAAGCATTATCCAACAATAAAATAAAAAATCACTACCAAACAATAAAATAAAGATTTATACAGCAAAGAGCTGTAGATTTATACCAAGCAATAAATAACAAAACCATTCTAGCAAGAGCACTCAGACTATTTTAAACAGAACAGCTCAGCCTCTGTTTGCCAGCGTACGTTTCATGGACAATGAACCTATACTTCCCATGTTGTCCAAGGGACCAGCCCACTGGCAGCCTGGCGGCCTCATGTGGCACTGGTGCCACGTGGCTGCGGGGAGCAGAAGCATAAAATACTCATCCTTCCACCACCCAAGACTGAACACAGTGGCTGAAGCCCAAGCTATCTCATGTGATCACTGTGTGTCCTGAATACTGCCCTTGAGAGGTCTTAGCTGTGTTGGGAAAAAAGAGACAAGTTCTCACTATTTGTCTTTGTCATCTAACCACATGTTTAAGAGAGAATTCTGCACCCTGCATATGTGAAATATGTACTTCAAGACAAGATCTCGGCAGAAGATGGAACCACCAAGGGAAGCTCTACCAAACCCATCTTGGATTACTGAAGCAACTCTTAGGAGTAATATGCCTTTTAAAACAATGAAAAATCCACAACAAATAGTAAACCACATGACATGCCCTGAATGACAGGTACACATCAGAATGGTCTAGGACAAATGAGGACACCTGGCTATCCTGGCCTCAGGGCACCTGGGTCCTTCCTCTAAAGTTTGAAGCTGCCCCATTAAAAACCACAGGTTGAGAGACTTCCCTCATGATCTGGTGGCTAGGATGCTAAGATTCCACTACAGGGGCCTGGGTTCAATTCCTGGTTGGGGAACTAAGATCCTACAGGCCCAATGGCATGACCAAAAAAATTAAAAAATTTAAATTTAAAAATTTAGAAAAAGGATTTCTCTGATGGTCCAGTGATTAAGACTCCATACTCCCACATTGCAGGGGGCACAGATTCAACCCCTGGTTGGGGAAGTTCTACAGGCCGCCATGGTATAGCCAAATACATACATACATACATAAATAAAAACCATAGGTTGACTAAATGAAGAGCTGCTGAATGGATAAAAGGGTGAAAGAATGGCTTCCTGATACTTGGAGAATGAAGTCCAAACTCCTTAGAATAATAGTGTGTGAGGCCCACCCTTCTGACATTCTACCCATCCTCGAACACACCCAGCCCCTTTCCATTTCCACCTCTATGAGATCACATGTGCATCCCCTGCCTGGAATCCTTTCTTCCTGTCTCAGACCATCCACTGCCACGCCGATCCCAAATTCTGGGCCAAGCAGCACCTTTCTAGGAACCCAAGAGTCTCCCAGTCCTCCACCAATGTCCACACTCAGGGAGACGTTATCTTCCCTCTTTCTGCTCCCGGAGCCCACTCATCTACTGTTCTCCCTGCTCTATTGGTACATCCTTCAGCATCTACGGGGCCCACAGGGCCTGGGGTGTGTGTTCTCTGCCTCCAGAAGGACTGCGAACCTTCCATAGGCAGGACCGTTTCATTTTGATTCATCTGTGTCTGAGTCTGAACCCACAGGCAGCTGGAGGCCAGGTATCAAAAAAAGTGCAGTGAAAGTTAGTTAGGTAGCAGATAGATGGCTCCTGGGTTGGACAACTGGTGTTTGTCAAGTGGATTAAAACTGAAGCTTTGTTTTCACCCAGACACTCCAAGGACAAAGCTAGTGGCAGAAACTGAGCTCTGCAGAAGCAGAGATAAGATGACCACTCTTGGGGTCAAGGAAAACTTCCCTGTCTGCACACGTGCAGGAAGGTTACTTCGGGGTCAAAAGGGAGGGGGCACCACCCGGTAAGAAGTGTGGGCTTGCACCCACAGGCCTCTGCAATAATGGACTCCATCTTAGCAAAATGTTGCACATGCATGTTGGGGAGGGTCCTAGAACAGGTCAGGTGTGGAAAAAGAAACGAGACAACTGGCCGAGGTAAACAAAGACCCGGGCTTCCCTGATAGATCAGTTGGTAAAGAAAATCTGCCTGCAATGCAGGAGACCCTGGTTCGATTCCTAGGTCGGGAAGATCAGCTGGAGAAGGGATAGGCTACCCCACTCCAATATTCTTGAGCTTCCTTTGTGGCTCAGCTGGTAAAGAATCCGCCCACAAAGCAGGAGACCTGGGTTCGATCCCTGGGTTGGGAAGAAGCCCTGGAGAAGGGAACGGCTATCCACTCCAGTATTCTGGCCTGGAGAATTCCATGGACTGAATAGTCCATGGGGTCTCAGAGAGTTGAACACAACTGAGTGACTTTCACTTTCAAACAAAGACCCGGAAGAACTATGTAAGTGATTTAAATCACCCCTTTTCTGTGTTCCTCATTCAGGACACACACACCTCTCTGGGTGTGTATTTCTTCCTAGCTTCTGTCTTAAATAATAAACTGCTTCTCTGTGTGCTCTCCCATACCTTGTACTGTGTCTCAATAATATACTTTGTACCTGTTTTTACAGTTTTTTCCTCCTTGAAACATTTCTGCTTTCAAATGGAGGACCTCTTTGCTTCTAGCCTCTAGCGCTGGGTGATCTAGTGGTTAGAACTCCTGGTTTTCATCCAGGCCACCCAGGATCAATCATGGGCAGGGAACTAAGATCTCTCTTCAGGACAGCTCACTGCTCTCTCCAAGATCATTAGAATGGAGATGGGGAACAGTTTCCAATCGTTTCATCTCAGATCTGTGAACAGTTTGGGGAATTTCTATGGTATTTGATTATTTGTTCTGCAAATCAACAAGTATTCGTTAAATACCAGCTGCTGGCACAGCATCATACATCAGGCTGGAGAAAACAGACTCCGAGGTTCCCTGTGACCCGACAGTGCCTCCCTGGAGCAAGCTGTGCATGCTAAGTCGCTTCAGTCGTGTCAGACTTTTTGCTACCCCATGGACTATAGCCCGCCAGGCTACTCTGGCCACAGGATTTGTTACCATCTGAGCCACCAGGGAAGTTGCTTGGAGTAAGTTAGGGCTTCACTAAGACATGTGAGAGAAGTTTTCCTTGACCTCAGGAGAAAGAAGTTGATATGTAAGAGCACCCATCCCAAGCTGTCTGCTTTGTTATATTTTCTCAATCTGCATGGGATTCCCAGGTGGCATTAGTAGTGAAGAATCTGCCTGCCAATGCCAGAGATCCAAGAGACTTGGGCTTGATCCCTGGGTCAGGAAGATCCCCTGGAGGAGGGCATGACAACCCACTCCAGTATTCTTGCCTGGAATCCCATGGACAGAGGACTCTGGCAGGGCTACAATCACAGAGTCAGACACGACTGAAGCAACTGAGCATAAACATTTATACTGCTGCTCTGGGCCTCAGTTTCCTTATCTACAGTCCATGGGGTTGCAAAGGGTTGGTCATGCCTTAGCACACACGCACTCTCAACCTGAATATAATGGATACTCTTAACAGGATATTCATTGCTTCTTCTTAGCTGTGTTTCAGCAGACTGCAGATAGGTCACAGAGATTAAAGCTAGCCAATTTTTTCATGCCTTCAAAATATGGAACAAGGTACTTACTTAAGTCATTTTAGGATATGTTTTCAATTCTCTAGAAGATGTCAACACAAGTTAATCCAGAATGGGATAAACATGATTGGTGGAGATTCTTGGAGAAAAAGCATTTCTACCCTAAGCCACTGTTTCATGTTTTCTGACAGCGAAGCTTAATGGTAACAGATACAAAAGCCAGGGTTGTTCTTTGCTAGTGAGGGGCCTTTCTGTCATACAGTACCCGGGGTTTTCTCCTTAAGAACATGTGGGTGTAATTTTTTTTAAAGCTTTTATAGGACAGCATTGATTTTTATGCAGTGACCTAAGGAAAAAAATCTGAAATATTTTCAAGAAAACAATCTTGTAATCTGTGATTTCATCTGAGAAATCTGTAACGGCCAAGGAATACAAAATTCTACTATTTTACTAGGAGTGAAACAGAAAGCCCTTCCCTTCTGGGATGAGAGAAGTCACAGGAAGGTAATAAACACATTTCAAGCAAAACAGATGCAATGTGAGCATCCAATGTTCTCCTCAAGGAGTAAGAAACAGGGTTCACGTGGCCACATTAGGTTGTTACAAGAAAGAACTCAAGTTGTTTTTAAACCTAATTCCTGGACTTCCCTAGTGGTCCAGTGGTTAAGAATCTACCTGCCAATTCAGGGAACACGAGTTTGATCCCTGGTCCCAGAAAATTCCATATGCTGCAGGGCGTCTAAGCCCATGAGTCACAACTACCGAGCCCAACCAAGTTCTAGAGCCCCATGCTCCACAATAAGAGAAGCCACCAGACCACAACCGGAGAGGAGCCCCTACTAGCCGTGAGTAGAGAAAGCCCATGCAGCTTTCTGAAGACCCAGTGCAGCCAAAAATAATAAAATTTTAAAATAAAAAAATAATAAACCTGATTCCTTTATCAAAAAAATTCATGCTATTTTATAATTTAAAATAGCACTACAAGACTAATGGAAAATAACAGCCCTGACTCCTCCGATCCCTGATTTTCACTACTCAGGGACAACCAAATTAACTCTTTTGTCTGTTTTATCTGGCCTTTACCTCCTGCTTTTTAACAAAATGCTTGTGCTGCTATTTCTTGACTTATCCTTTTAACACTTCATCTCTTTACTCACTACTTTGCCGAAAGTGTTAGTAGCTCAGTTATGTCTGACTCTGTGTGACCCCTTGGACTGTAGTCCACCAGGCTCCTCTGTGCATGGGATTCTCCAGGCCAGAATACTGGAGTCGGTTGCCATTTCCTCCTCCAGGGGATCTTCCCGACCCAGGGCATGAACCCAGGTTTCCCTCACTGCAGACAGATTCTTTACCATCTGAGCCACCAGAGAATCCAATCATCAAAATTCTGGTTAAATCAATATTTAGAATTTTCAGTATTGTGACCACATACATATTACTCACTGCTGAACTAAGTTGTTACTATTCTTGTATAATCTTTTGCTTTTCTTAGGTTAATAAGTTGCCTTGTTCCTTAAGTGACCTTTGTTTGCTTCGTGCCTGTCACTCAAACCCCTCACAATAATGGGCAGGCACTGGTGTCCTATGAATTCCAACAATGATTCTGGAACCTTCCACCCTCCTGTCCTCTCTCTCTTTCCAGTCTGGACTGGCAGCTGCACAGCTCCGAGGCTGGGATTTCCCTTTCTCATCAACTCAGGAAATCCCCACGGGGCTCCTATGGCTTTTTCTTCTTTACCTTATTCCCTCATTGTGCTGGAGCTCACCCTCTTATAGTTTTCTTACAAAGGGCACACAGAGATGAAAAGTTTCAGACCTTGCATTTCTAAAAACACCTTAATTCTGTGCTCACATTTGTCTGCCAGCTTGGCAGGGTATAGAATTGTAGCTTAAAATACTTCTCATCAGAATTTTAAAGGCCTTGTTCACCACTGTCTTCTAGTTTCCAATAAGTTAATGTTCCTTTCTCTTTCTACGTGATTCCCCCTCCTCCAGAAAGGATTTTCTCATCTAAGTTTAACAAAGATGTGCCTTGGTGTTTATCTTTTTCCATTCATTGTGCTGAGTATTATTTCTTTGATAGTTTCCTCCCCTTCATATTCTGTTGTTTTTTTTTCTAGAACTCTTCTTGGTCATACAGGGGTTCCCTAATCTCCTTTTCTCTGCAATATCCTATCTTCTCCTTTTGTTCTACTTTTTGAGTGTGTTCAGGTTTATCTTCCAGCTCCTCTATTGATTTTTTTTTCATTTCTCCAAGTTACTAATTTCCAAGAGCATTTTGCTTATCTTCTTCTTTTTTTAAGTATCCTCTTCTTATTTTACAATAATTTTTTATTTTTGATCTCTTTCTTATTTTTAATCTCTCTGAGATAACAATATTCATTTTGAAATTTTCTTCTGCCCTCTGTACTTTCTTTCTTTGGAGTTTCTGGTTTTTGTCTGTTTGGGGCTCCACTCTTTGAGGTAAGAGGTTTTCCTCAAATATCTAGGGACCTTCAGCTAGCTGTCTATTCATATTCAGAACTGGGGCCAGGCTGACAGAAAGCCCTGTGGCAGGACTGATCACTACAGTGTGACTGGGGACAGACTGACTTTTTCCTTGAGTCTCCCAAAAGTCAGTGTCTGGAGAGCCTTCCTTTGGGGCTATTCATCTTCTCTGAGATTCTTCAGTGCCTTGCCCAAAGGGTAAAGACCTTGCTGCAGCTTTCATGAAAGGAGCAGAGAATAAGGGGATCAGGAGGGCCTCGCCTTCCCATATGCAGACTTTAATTACCCAGTTTTCAGTGCCACACCTTGGCCTGACCCCTTCTGCTGGGCCTGCAGTTCCCAGGTCCAGAATCCCTCTGGTTCCTGAAGAAGCAGCCCTACCATGATGGAGGCAACAGGCAGGGGAGGTGCCCATGCTGCAGGGAGTGGGGAGGGAACTGAGGTGGTTAATTGCTCTTACGTGTGCATGTTAAGTCTCTTCAGTCGTGTCCAACTCTGTGCGACCCCACGGACTATAGCCCCCCAGGCCCCTCTGTCCATGGAATTCTCCAGACAAGAATACAGGAGTGGGTTGCCATGCCCTCCTCCAGGGCATCTTCCCAATCCAGGGATCAAACCTGCATCTTTAATGTCTCCTGCATTGGCAGGCGGGTTCTTTACCATTAGCGCCACCTGGAAAGCCCAATCACTCTTAAAACGCTTTGAACTATAACTCCAGTTTTTAACCTCCCCTCCTCTGCTGCCTTCCAAGAAATCTGGCACCTTCAGTTCCTTTCAGGGATTCTGTGGCACAAATCAGCTTGCTCTGCAGCGGCTCCGTCCCCTGCCCCTCTGGCAGATACACAATTTTCATTCTCTCTCCTTTGCTAATTCGGTTACCACTGATCATCTGCTTTCTTACCCTCCAAAATTTTGTCAGTATCTCTCACCTACTGTTAGTTCCATTCCAGTGCCCTTTGTCCTTGGGGGTTTAAATTTTTAAATTTCCTTACCATAATTTTTGTGGGATCTTGAGAGAAGGCAGAAATAAACATGAGCATTTAATCTACCATGCTTAACCAAAAGTCACTAAGGTGATTTTTATAAAGACTAACATTTATCTTATCCCTTTCCTTCTTTGAGTGCTTCCCTGGTGGCTCAGCTGGTAAAGAATCTGCCTGCAATGCGTGAGACCTGGGTTTGATCCCTGGGTTAGGAAGATCCCCTGGAGAAGGAAAAGGCTACCTACTCCAGTATTCTTGCCTGGAGAATCCCAGGGACAGAGGAGCCTGGCGGGCTACAGTCTGTGGGGTTGAAACTGCGTGATTAACACACGCCAATATGTTTCTAATTTTTCACTACTCTATGATCACAACTATATAAGTCTTCTTGTGTTTAAGGGAATATTTATGTAGGATGAATTCCTAGAAATGGCTCGGTCAAGTTAAGGAGTATGGGCATTTTAGATGATTACAAAATATACCCAAGAAAAAGCTGAACTAATGCATATTCTCATGTTTCACACCCTCAGCTACACTGATGCAATCAAGACATATCAATCTGGTAGACAAAAAAATGACATTCCACTGTTGATTTAATTTTTCAGTGGGCATCTGCAGGGGACACCTGGGTTCACTTAAGGTGGTAGAGATGAAAGGGAGAATGGCAGGGAAAAGAAACTTCTCTAAGATGACCTCGAGGCTTCAAGCCCACACCATCCACATTAGAACAGTGAGAAAGAGAGAAAGCTTTTGTTTAGTTTTAGAGGAAAGCAGGATGGACAGAGAGAGCGTGTCCTAAGTTTGCTTTTGAACACGACAAGTATCAGATATCAGACTATAATTTCAGTATCAAAAGGCAGCTGGAATGATGGCTGGAAGGAGGGGAATGATTTTAAAAGGTGTCGTTCTCTCAGGAAATAGGACATGGAAAACTTTTACAAGCGAAAACACAGTCTGAGGCCAGGGATGACTCTTACTCTAGCCACATGTCTCCCAAATGTGAAGCCACAAGGAGAGGGTAAGAGAGGAGGGTGTGTGCGGGGCTGAGAGATGCCAGAAGCCACAACCCAAAGGGCATGTCCTTGGTACAGCGGTTAGGAGCGTAAACACAGGCAGCTTCTCCATTATTTCCACTACTGTCTTCCCAAGACCAACAACCTCGCTAACTCTGCTCATAAATTCTCCTCCCCTCAGAGCCCCATTCCCCAAGGAAGCTTTTAAAAAAAATGTAAATGAAATTGCACACACAAGTGGATAAACGAACATGCTTTTTAAGAAAAACCTCAGGACTCCCAGAGGAGAGTTTAGTCAGCTGGAGAAAAGACGCTGAATCCTTTTGCTCAGATGGTGTGACATTTAAATTAAATGTTCTGTGACAACAGCACATTTAGGGAAAATCACAAAAAGAAGGCACTCGTGGATGGGAAGAAGAAAATTGGAGAGAAGCTGAGAACGAACTCAGTAGTCCAGACGGCGTGTAATTGGCACAGATGGTTTGAAAGTCACGGGAGGGCGGAGGTCGTTACGTCAAACATCCCTTGGCGTGGTGTCCTGCTCCGCCTCCACGCTGTCCCCTGTCTGTTCTTGTTTCTGCAACTGCAAACCTTGGGCTTATTCATAAAATGAAAAAAAAAAAAAAAAATTCACCCTTTCCTCAAAGCTCTTGGCTGCCTACAGGGATGGCTGATATCAAGGCGGTGTTATCATGTGGGTTTTTAATTCAAGAAAATGATTCTTGAAACTAGAGCCCTGTAATGCCAGACAGCGGTTCTGCTTTTATTAGTCCCCACTTGGCCACAGGTGTCAAGTAGGGTTTTAGTGTTTCTTTAGCATCTCAGACCCCATTTCAATTCTGAAAATGTAAAAAAAAAAACAAGAAACTTCACTGAGGTGTTACAAATCATACAACTGATTCCTCTTAAGGATACATGAGGTAAAACTTGCAAACCATAAAACTGATTCATCTCAATGATTTTTAGTAAATATTTAGAGTTGGGCAGTCATCATCACAATCCAATTTTTTATATGTGAATTTATTTTTACTTTAAAATTTTTTTGGCCACACCATGCATTTTGCAGGATCTTAACTCCTAGACCAGGCACTGAACACAGGCCGTGGCAGTGAAAGCACTGAATCCTAACCACCAGACACCAGGAACTCCCTCTTGATCCAATTTTCTAACATTTTCATCACTTCAAAAAGATCCCTCAAGCCCATTCAGTCATTTCTCATTCCCATGCCCAGCCTCAGACAACCACTAAACTACTTTCTATCTCTATAAATTTGCTTTTTTGGATATTTCATATCAATGGAATTATATAACATGTGATCTTTTGCATCTGGCTTCTTTCACTTAGCATAGTGTCTTTGAAGTTCACGCATGTTGTAGCACGAACTTCATTGGCACTTCATTCCCTTTTATGGGCAAGTAATATTTCATTGTGTGACATACCATGTATTATTTATCCATTCATCAGTTGGTGGATATTTGAGATGTATTTACTTCTTGGCTATTGTTAATAGTGCTTTCATAAACATCTTTGTGCAAAATTTATGTTGATGTGTGCACGTAAGAGTGCAATTGCTGGGTCATTTAGTAAATGTTTAACTTTAAAAGAATCTGTTTTCCAAAGTGGCTATAGTATTTTCCATTCCTACCATCTGTATACAGGAGTTACAATTTTTCTACATCCTCAACAACATTTGTTAAAATTATCTGTTTTTTGATGATAGGTATCCTAGTGGAAGTGAAGTGATAGCTCATTGTGGTTTAGGGCTGTATTTCCCTAGTGACTAATGATGCTGAACATATCTTCATGTATTTATTGACCATTCGTATATCTTCTTTGGTGAAATGTGTATTCAAATGTTTTGCCTGTTTTTCTAAATTGTTAACCCTAAAATAGTTTCAAATTTCAAACAGAAAGCATTAAAACTTAATGTGTAATAAAGATGAGCATCTGAGTCACACTGCAAAACCTGATTTCATACATCGATTTCATGATAAGAGGAACGTGCAAGGCACCCCTAACAAGTTTGGTTGATGAAGTTACCACACAGAATTACAGTGAGTTGACAACAGTACCTTTTAAAGAATCTGTTTGTTAGGAACACTGGGATTCTCATTTTAATTTCTCAATCAGCAACAGTTTCTACAAAAGATGTTGAAAAACTGAACTGGAAATCCACACAGAAAAATAAGAATCTTGACTCCCACCTCACATCTCACAAAATTAATTTGAGATGGATCATAGACATAAACGTAAAAGCTAAATCTATAATATTTCTAAAAGAAAACATAGAAGAATATCTTTAGAACCCTGGGTAGCAAGAAAGCAACTATAAGAGTAAAAACCGATAAACTGGACTTCAAAAAATTTTAAGTTTCTGGTCGTCCAAAGAAACTCATAAAATGAGTAGATAAGCCACAGATGATAAGAAAATATTTGCAATACATGTATCTAACAAAGAACTTATATTCAGAATAAATAAGGAACTCCTACCACTTAATGATAACAGACAAATAATCCAATTAGGAAACACGGGAGCAAAACTTGAACACGTCACAAAGCCAGACCAACAGGCACATGAAAGAGCGTTCAACTTCATTAGCCATCATGGAAATGCAAACTAAAATTACAGTGAGACATTACTGTACACTCTCTAGAACAGCTAAAATTAGAAAGACTGATGAGGATATCAAATGCCAGAACATGGAACGTACAGAACTTTCTACCATTGCTTTCTACCACTGGAGTGTAAAAGGGTCACTATTTTGGAAACTGATCTGGCAGTTTCATATGAAGTTAAACATATACCGATCTCGTGACTCAGCAATTCCACCCCTAGGTAGCTATGCAAGAGAAAACATGTATATATTAAAAAACCTTACAGAAGAACATTCACAGCAGCTTTATTCATAACAGCCCAAATGTCAACAGGAGAAAGGATAAACAAATTGTGGTTCATACGATGGAATAATACTTAGCAATGAAAGGAATAAACTACTGATACAACAATATAGATAAATCCAAAAACATTATGCTGAGTAAACCCTGAAGAAGGAAAAAGAGTGCATTCCAAATTATTCCATTTTTATGAAGTTCTAGAATAGGAAAAACTAATCTATGGTGCTTTTGCCATGGAGGGATATGGAACAAATGGGGAAGAAGGGAGAGAGAAGGTTCTGCATGCTGGAAATATTTATATGGATGGAGGTGTCAGTTACACAGGTGTAATGTGTTTGTCAAATACACTAAAATGTAAACATTAAATTTGCATTTTACTCTATTTAAAGTATACCTTAAAAACCCAAACTAAAATAAGCAGAAACACGCAATGTCATGCAGGTGGTAAGAACATATACCTATCAATCTACTGAGTTTAGAACAGTGCCTGCCAGTTATTAAAAGCTCAATAAATACTGGGTAAAATTATAAGTATTATCTATTATAACCTAGCCACTAGTTAAGGCCACCCACAACATTGTGCAAACTTAAAACCCACTATTTAGGAAGTTTGAAATTGATATGAACCTGTATAACAAATTGCTATAAAGTTTAGTCACATTTCCTTGCCCTGTGATCTAGAATAAAAACTCACTTCTTACTGTATGCCACATCCAATTTATCCTGTTTTGTTAATGAAACCCAGTCTCCTTAAAACTGACTTACCCAACTAAGTTTATGATTAACCAATCCAAAACTTTACTGAGCTTTCTTATCCCCTCCCTTCCCCTCAGGATTGAGGAGTATCAAAGGGAAGTGGGGAGTGAACCTGAGCAGGACCCTTCAGAGCCTTCTGAGGCACAAAAGCCCCTCCATGTCTCCTATTTCTTGTTTGTAGAGAAAGGCTTTAGTCTCTTGGGCCTTCCCTCAGTTCCAGAGAACAGATTCAAGAAGCTATACTAATTAGAGATGTAGTAGAATTCAGAAATAAAGGAAAAGCAGTTAAGTAAGAAAAGTAATGATAGCCTAAACAACAGTTCAGTGAAAAAACAAGGGTCTTAGTTCCTCCTCAAAGGATATATTTAACTATCTGATGCCATGAAGTGATGGGACCAGATCCCATGATCTTTGTTTTCTGAATGCTGAGTTTTAACTCAGCTTTTTCACTCTCTTCTTTCACCTTCATTGAGAAGCTCTTTAGTTCCTCTTCGCTTTCTGCCATAAGAGTGGGGTCATCTGCATATCTGAGGTTCTTGATATTTCTCCTGGCAATCTCGATTCCAGCTTGAGCTTCATCTAGCCTGGCATTTTGCATGATATACTCTGCATATAAAGTAAATAAGCAGGGTGACAATATATAGCTTTGATGTACTCCTTTCCCAACTTGGAACCAGTCCGTTGTTCCACTGTTGCATGTCCAGTTCTAAATGTTGCTTCTTGACCTGCATACAGATTTCTCAGGAGGCAGGTAATGTGGTCTGGTATCCCCATCTCTTGAAGAATTTTCCAGTTTGTTGTGATCCACACAAAGGCTTTAGGGTAGTCAACGAAGCCAGAGTAGATGCTTTTTTGGAATTCTCTTGCTTTTCCTATGATCCAGTGGATGCTGGCAGTTTGATCTCTGGTTCCTCTGCCTTTTCAAAATCCAGCTTGTACATCAGGAAGTTCTTGTTCATGTACTGCTGAAAGCCTAGCTTGAAGGATTTTGAGCATTACCTTGCTATAATGTGAAATGAAATGAACATTCTTTGGCATTGCCTATCTTTGGGATTAGAATGAAAACCAACCTTTTCCAATCCTGTGGCCACTGCTGAGTTTTCCAGATATGCTGGCATATTGAGTGCAGCACTTTAACAGCATCATCTTTTAGGATTTGAAATAGCTCAGCTGGAATTCCATCACTTCCACTAGCTTTGTTTGTAGTGATGCTTTCTAAGGCCCACTTGACTGCACACTCCAGGATGTCTGGCTCTAGGTGAGTGATCACACCATCATGATTATCTGGGTCGTGAAGCTCTTTCTTGTACAGTTTTTCTGTGTATTCTTGCCACCTCTTCTTAATATCTTCTGCTTCTGTTAGGTCCATACCATTTCTGTCCTTTATTGAGCCCATCTTTGCGTGAAATGTTCCCTAATGTATCTCTAATTTTCTTGAAGAGATTGCTGGTCTTGCTTGGTGCCCTGCAAATAAACACTGTACTCAGTGTCAGTAGATTGCCTATGTTCCATGGGTGGACAAAAGGATCCAAGTTCAGTTCCGTAGCAGTTCGGTATAGCAAAAATTAACATAACACTGTAAATCAAAAGAGCATCATCTTAAATAGTGTTTCTCAAATTTTTGACCTCCAAGGACCATTTTACGGATACTGAGAATATATAATTTGTCAACTTTAGGTCTGTTTTGAAAAAGTCTAAAATTAAACTCATTTACATCTTATAATTAATAGTATTTTCACATAAACAAGAGGGGTGACTACAAACTGTGCCAATGATAAAAACAAGGTTCTACTGTATAGCACAGAGAACTATATCTAGTGTCCTATGATTAAGCCATAATGGAAAATAATGTAAAAAATAATGTGTATATCAGTTCAGTTCAGTCGCTCAGTCATGTCCGACTCTGCGACCCCATGAATCACAGCACGCCAGGCCTCCCTGTCCATCACCAACTCCCGGAGTTCACTCACGTCCATTGAGTCAGTGATGCCATCCAGCCATCTCATCCTCTGTCGTCCCCTTCTCCTCCTGCCCCCAATCCCTCCCAGCAGCAGAGTCTTTTCCAATGA
>NW_011494956.1:8134264-8135088 GCF_000754665.1 Bison bison bison | reverse complement strand
CATGAGGTGGCCAAAGTACTGGAGTTTCAGCTTTAGCATCATTCCTTCCAAAGGAATCCCAGGGCTGATCTCCTTCAGAATGGACTGGTTGGATCTCCTTGCAGTCCAAGGGACTCTCAAGAGTCTTCTCCAACACCACAGTTCAAAAGCATCAATTCTTTGGACACAGCTTTCTTCACAGTCCAACTCTCACATCCATACATGACCACTGGGAAAACCATAGCCTTGATTGATGGGCCTTTGTTGGCAAAGTAATGTTTCTGCTTTTCAATATGCTATCTAGGTTGGTCATAACTTTTCTTCCAAGAGTAAGCGTCTTTTAATATCATGGCTGCAGTCACCATCTGCAGTGATTTTGGAGCCCAAAAAATAAAGTCTGACACTGTTTCCACTGTTTCCCCATCTATGTCCCATGAAGTGATGGGACCAGATGCCATTATCTTCATCTTCTGAATGTTGAGCTTTAAGCCAACTTTTTCACTCTCCTCCTTCACTTTCATCAAGAGGCTTTTTAGTTCCTCTTCACTTTCTGCCATAAGGGTGGTGTCATCTGCATATCTGAGGTTATTGATATTTTTCCTGGCAATCCTGATTCCAGTTTGTGCTTCTTCCAGCCCAGTGTTTCTCATGATGTACTCTGCATAGAAGTTAAATAAACAGGGTGACAAGGAGTACAGCCTTGACGTACTCCTTTTCCTATTTGGAACCAGTCTGTTGTTCCATGTCCAGTTCTAACTGTTGCTTCCTGACCTGCATACAGGTTTCTCAAGAGGCAGGTCAGGTGGTCTGGTATTCCCATCTCTTTCAGAATTTTCCCTGGTTTT
>NW_011494956.1:8133481-8134164 GCF_000754665.1 Bison bison bison | reverse complement strand
TGAAATAGTTCAGCTGGAATTCCATCACTTCCACTAGCTTTGTTTGTAGTAATGCTTCCTAAGGCCCACTTGACTCCACACTCCAGGATGTCTGGCTCTAGGTGAGTGATCACACCATTGTTGTTATCTGGATCCACAGTTCTGTGTATTCTTGACACCTCTTCTAAATCTCTTTTGCTTCTGTTATGTCCTTGCAGTTTCTGTGCTTCATTGTGCCCATTTTTGCATGAAATGTTCCCTAATGTATCTCTAATTTTCTTGAAGAGATTGCTGGTCTTGCTTGGTGCCCTGCAAATAAACACTGTACTCAGTGTCAGTAGATTGCCTATGTTCCATGGGTGGACAAAAGGATCCAAGTTCAGTTCCGTAGCAGTTCGGTATAGCAAAAATTAACATAACACTGTAAATCAAAAGAGCATCATCTTAAATAGTGTTTCTCAAATTTTTGACCTCCAAGGACCATTTTACGGATACTGAGAATATATAATTTGTCAACTTTAGGTCTGTTTTGAAAAAGTCTAAAATTAAACTCATTTACATCTTATAATTAATAGTATTTTCACATAAACAAGAGGGGTGACTACAAACTGTGCCAATGATAAAAACAAGGTTCTACTGTATAGCACAGAGAACTATATCTAGTGTCCTATGATTAAGCCATAATGGAAAATAATGTAAAAAAT
>NW_011494956.1:8063177-8133381 GCF_000754665.1 Bison bison bison | reverse complement strand
CCATCTCTTTCAGAATTTTCCACAGTTTATTGTGATCCACACAGTCAAAGGCTTTGGCATAGTCAATAAAGCAGAAATAGATGTTTTTCTGGAACTCTCTTGCTTTTTCCGTGATCCAGCGGATGTTGGCAATTTGATCTCTGGTTCCTCTGCCTTTTCTAAAACCAGCTTGAACATCTGGAAGTTCACGGTTCACGTATTGCTGAAGCCTGGCTTGGAGAATTTTAAGCATTACTTTACTAGCATGTGAGATGAGTGCAATTGTGCAGTAGTTTGAGCATTCTTTGGCATTGCCTTTCTTTGGGATTGGAATGAAAACTGACCTTTTCCAGTCCTGTGGCCACTGCTGAGTTTTCCAAATTTGCTGGCATATTGAGTGCAACACTTTCATAGCATCCTCTTTCAGGATTTGAAATAGCTCAACTGGAATGCCATCACCTCCATTAGCTTTGTTCGTAGTGATGCTTTCTAAGGCCCACTTGACTTCACATTCCAGGATGTCTGGCTCTAGGTGAGTGATCACACCATGGTGATTATCTGGGTCATGAAGATCTTTTTTGTACAGTTCTTCTGTGTATTCTTGCCATCTCTTCTTAATATCTTCTGCTTCTGTTAGGTCCATACCATTTCTGTCCTTTATTGAGCCCATCTTTGCATGAAATGTTCCCTTGCTGCTAAGTCCCTTCAGTCGTGTCCGACTCTGTGCGACCCCCTAGACGGCAGCCCACCAGTCTCCTCTGTCCCTGGGATTCTCCAGGCAAGAACACTGGAGTGGGTTGCCATTTCCTTCTCCAATGCATGAAACTGAATTTTCTTGAAGAGATCTCTAGTTTTTCCCATTCTGTTGTCTTCCTCTATTTCTTTGCTTTGATCGCTGAGGAAGGCTTTCTTATCTCTTCTTGCTATTCTTTGGAACTCTGCTTTCAGATGCTTATATCTTTCCTTTTCTCCTTTGCTTTTTGCTTCTCTTCTTTTCACAGCTATTTGTAAGGCCTCCTCACACAGTCATTTTGCTTTTTTGCATTTCTTTTCCATGGGGATGGTCTTGATTCATGTCTCCTGTACAATGTCACGAACCTCCGTCCATATTTCATCAGGCACTCTATCTATCAGATCTAGGCCCTTAAATCTATTTCTCACTTCCACTGTATAATCATAAGGGATTTGATTTAGGTCATACCTGAATGGTCTAGTGGTTTTCCCTACTTTCTTCAATTTAAGTCTGAATTTGGCAATAAGGAGCTCATGATCTGAGCCACAGTCAGCTCCTGGTCTTGTTTTTGCTGACTGTATAGAGCTTCTCCATCTTTGGCTGCAAAGAATATAATCAATCTGATTTCAGTGTTGACCATCTGGTGATGTCCATGTGTAGAGTGTTCTCTTGTGTTGTTGGAAGAGGGTGTTTGCTATGACCAGTGAATTTTCTTGGCAAAACTCTATTAGTCTTTGCCCTGCTTCATTCGGTATTCCAAGGCCAAATTTGCCTGTTACTCCAGGTGTTTCTTGACTTCCTACTTTTGCATTCCAGTCCCCTATAATGAAAAGGACATCTTTTTTGGGTGTTAGTTCTAAAAGGTTTTGTAGGTCTTCATAGAACCAGTCAACTTCAGCTTTTTCAGCATTACTGGTTGGGGCATAGACTTGGATTACTGTGATATTGAATGGTTTGCCTTGGAAATGAACAGAGATCATTCTGTCATTTTTGAGATTGCATCCAAGTACTGCTTTTGTTGACCATGATGGCTACTCCATTTCTTCTACTGGATTCCTGCCCACAGTAGTAGATATAATGGTCATCTGAGTTAAATTCACCCATTCCAGTCCATTTTAGTTCGCTGATTCCTAGAATGTCGACATTCACTCTTGCCATCTCCTGTTTGACCACTTCCAATTTGCCTTGATTCATGGACCTGACATTCCAGGTTCCTATGCAATATTGTTCTTTACAGCATCAGACCTTGCTTCTATCACCAGTCACATCCACAACTGGGTATTGTTTTTGCTTTGGCTCCATCCCTTCATTCTTTCTGGAGTTATTTCTCCACTGATCTCCAATAGCATATTGGGCACCTACTGACCTGGGGTGTTCCTCTTTCAGTATCCTATCATTTTGCCTTTTCATACTGTTCGTGGAGTTCTCAAGGCAAGAATACTGAAGTGGTTTGCCATTCCCTTCTCCAGTGGACCACATTCTGTTTCTCTCTCTCTCTCTCTCTATATATATATATATGTATATATATGTTACTCACTTTGCTGTATAGCAAAAATTAACACAACATTGTAAATCAATTACACTTTCACAAAAAAAAGTGTACCAATACATTTTGTAATAGTCCCAGAGGCAGTCAGTTTTGTTTTTTATTCTTGTCTCTAAAACTTAGAAAATAGTAAGAATCATAGGATGTCAATAAAGGCAGCGAGTGTTTCCTGGCTCTGTTGGAAAGTTCTGGTGAGTCAAATCAAATCAGGATCCAGAATAACAGAGTGAGTTCTCATTATAAATGACAGCATTCTGTAAAATGTCAGATTGATGGGTTTATCACACTCAAGGCCTAGAAAGCTGACTGTTTCAATTTGGGCAGGAACAATGAATGGGTTCCTGATTCTGTCTATGATAACATTTAGCTCTAGAAAGTGTGTTCTGCTGAAGCATTTGGGTGTGGTTAGAAAACATATCTATTATTAAGTTATTGATTTATTTCTCTGAAAAGTGAAGAAAAACATCCAGTGTTGGGAATATAACAAATTCTCAGTAACTAAACCGTATGTACCCCAATTCAATCTCAAAAGGTTCTAATTCCTAATTTTTAATGTAAAATATTGACATTATGGATCTGAATAATAGGTTTACTCTAGGCAAGAAATAAGATTTATTGCCATCATACATCAGAGCAAGTCATTTGAAGTAAAAGAAATGTCTTTATCAACATTATCAGTGAAGCAAAGCTATTTTTTTTAACTCTATATGCCACTTCATTTCAAAAACTTGCATGAGCACATTTATCTTCAGCTGCCAGACACCTAAGCATATCCTTTACTGCAGCTAGTCCCTTGAACTGCAAATTTTAAAGATGGGGGCTCGCTGATGTCATGTGATCATTTTTGTATTTTCCTTATTTTCCTAAAGCACTGATTCAGTAGGAAGCCAACTGTTAACTGCCACCTGTTCTCTTTCCGAGTTAAGCAGTATTTGGGAGGACATTTTGATGTGGGGTCTGATGTACACTCCAGCTTACACTCTGGATGTTGAAACACCACCCCTGATCACCCCAGCAAATCTGCTCCATCTCACCTTCCCTGCCACACTTGGTCTCATCCTTCCTGGTATGCTCAGAACAGTAACTTTTAAACCATCCTTGGCTCCTCCCTATCGCTTCCACCCCACATTCTGTCCATCAACAATTCTTATTGCCTCTACTTTAAAGTATATCCAGAAACTAACCAGCTCTCACCTAATCCTCTGTGGCTCCCATGCTGGTCCAAGCATCATTACTTCTTGCCTAAATTACAGAAAGAGCCTCTTAACCAACCTCCCCTCTTCCATCCCTGCCACACCCCCATGCTCTGCTCTTAACACAGCATCCAGGGATCTATTACAAACACCCATCATGTTGTGCCACTGTTCGCCCAGAGCTCGGCACTGGCTCTGGATGGTTAGTTTCAGCTTGGCTGGCCTGTAGCACCCAGTGATTCAATCTCACACAATTAGATTCTAACTGAATCTAATTAGTTGGATTCAATTAATCTAGGTGTTGCTGTGAAGGTACTTCACAGATGTGTTCACATCTACAATCACCTTGTTTTTTTTTTTAATTAATCTATTTATTTATCTGCTCGTGTTGGGTCTTAGTTGTGGCATGCTGGATCTTTCCATGCAGCTAATAGATTCTCTAGTTGTGGCGCTCAGGTTCCGTAGTGGTGGCATGAGGGCTGAGTTGCCCTGCAGCATGTGAGATCTTTATTCTCGGTCCAGGGATTGAACCTGAGTCCCCTGCAAGGTGGATTCTTTACCACTGAAGTTCCTACAATCACCTCACTTAAAATAAAGATTATCTTGATAGTGCGGACAGGCCTCATCCAATCAGCTGAAGAGCCTTAAGAGCAAAACTGAGGTTTTCCTGAGGAAGAGAGAACTCTGCTTCAGGACTGCAATATCTTCGACCCCGACTGACAAATGCTAGCCTGCTGACCTGCATTACAAATTTCAGATTGGCCAGCCTCCACAATCGCGTAAGTTGATTCCTTGAAACAAATCTCTTTACATATGTACTTCTGTGGCGCAGCGGTTAAGAGTTCAATGCAGGAGACACAAGACTCGGGTTTGATCTCTGGATGGGGAAGATCCCCTGAAGGAGGAAATGGCAACCCACTTCAGGATTCTTGCCTGGAAAATTCCATGGACAGGGAGCCTGGAGGGCTACAGTCCATAACATTGCAGAGTTGGACATGACAGAGCGACTGAGCACACACACGCATGTGTCGGTATATGTGTGTATGTATACGTGTGTATATATTTATATGTACACATGTATATATGAGGGGCTTCCCCTGGTAGCTCAGCTGGTAAAGAATCCACCTGCAATGCAGGAGATCCCAGTTCGATTCCTGAGTTGGGAAGGTCCCCTGGAGAAGGGATAGGCTACCCACTCCAGTATTCTTGGGCTTCCCTGGTGGCTCAGATGATAAAAAATCCGCCTGCAATATGGGAGACCTGAGTTTGATCCCTAGATTGGGAAGATTTCCCGGAAAAGGGCATGGCACCTGACTCCAGTATTCTTGCCTGGAGCCTGTGGTCCATGGGGTTGCATGGACGACTGAGCTACCAAGCACAGCACAGCACGCATATACATGATGTATACATGTATGCGTGTGTGCTGAGTCACTTCAGTCATGTCCAACTCTTTGCAACGCTATGGACTGTAGCCCACCAGGCTCCTCTGTCCATGGGATTTTCCTGGCAAGAATACTGGAGGGGGTTGGCATTTCCTTCTCCAGAGGATCTTTCCAATCCAAGGATAGCACCCTCATCTCCTGTGTTTCCTGCACTGCAGATTCCTTACCCACTGAGCCAACTGGGAAGCCCGTATATACATATACATGTTGCATATTTATATGCACAGATGCATATGTTTGTATGTGTGTATATGTTTATCTAGTTCCTACTGGTCCTGTTTCTCTGGAGACCGCTGACACAAGTTCCCCATGTCCAATGCCTTCCATTGGCCCCTCTGGGTCCATTCTCTTCCCACCTCCACCCTACTCCCCTTCCTGGATGGTTGATCTGGATCCGTATATCAACCATTGTGTTCAGGGTGCTGGAGCCAAGGGAAGCCCCAACAGGAAACTGAAACTAGGAAGAGTGAGATCGGGATGTTAACTTCCCTGGTTCTTTCTGAGGTCATCATGGGTTGACTCCTGTGTTCTAGTAATGTCTCCCTCCTCCAGGCTTCCCTTACCTTTTTAAACATCTTCTTTGTAAACAACACTCACCCCCCATCATCATCATCTTTTGAATGAGCTGTTTTCTATGGAGACTCTGATTGATAAGACTACCTTGCTTACACTGGTCTCCAGGCTTTATGTGATCTCCTGGTGGCTCAGATGGTAAAGAATCCACCTGCATTGTGGGAGACCTGGGTTAGGAAGATCCCCTGGAGAAGGGAGGGGCTATCCACGCCAGTATTCTTGCCTGGAGAATTCCATGGACAGAGGAGCCTGGCAGGCTACAGTCCATGGGATCACAAAGAGTCTGGGCGATTTTCACACTTTCACTTCCCTGTCTGACCAACTTTCACACTTTCACTGAGCAATTTTCACACTTTCACTTCCCTGTCTGACCTCAGCATCTGCTCCCCTTCCCTTGGGTCATACCACAGGCCTCTTCGCTGCTCCCAGCACATGCCAGGCATGAAAAGCTCCTCAAGGGCAAGAAGCCCTGTCTGCCAGGTTCTTTGATGTATCCCTGGTGCCCAAACAGTGCCTGGAACACAGTTGTTGTTTAGTCGCTCAGTTGTGTATGACTCTGCAACCCCAAGGACTGTTAAGATGTTGTGACTGGATGTTATAAACACTCATTCACCAAACAATTCTACAAATGTTACAATGATACTATAATCTAACCCATTTCATTCAGCTCTATATCACTCACATTTTCGTAAGACTGGCTGGCTTGAAAAATCAATAACATTTTTCCCAAAGTGAACTAGCTAGTAGAATACACTCAATTTATATTAGCTGTTCATCGATTTCTCTGTTTTACTATTTACAGATTCCAATCCCAAATGGTTGTCTATGTAAAGCTGCAGCTTTGAAAGTCAACACGAATAGTGCAGCACTGTACTGTCGCCTATACAAAATGAATACGTACACGAGTACACGAATACTAACACTGTGCAGTGGAACAGAAGGCAGAGAAGAGCTTCACTCCATGATGCATCTAAGACTGTTCACCCATACTGGCAAGGAGAGTACACATTCAGAAATCAACAATCAATCCACAGGCTGTGTTGTTCGCTCATGTCACTGATACGCAAACTGACTGGCGGTCACCCAGTACAACCATACAGTGACTTATAATGCACGAACCCCAGGGGAAGTGCGGACAGCACACACGTGTAACACAACTAGACACAAGGGAGGATGGAGGAAGGGGACATTTCTTTCAGCAGCAGCATTCTGCAGATTATGAACATCTTCAGATTGTGTCCTTCCCCAGAGAGCTCTGGCAACAAATAGATACTCTTCTGCAGGGATCTGTAGCTTCTGTGCTGTTCTGCCTAAAATCAGGTTTGGTCATTGAATCTGTTCACTCATTCATTCACTCATTTATACATTCATTCTTTCACTCAGCTACTACTGCATGTGTCAAGCACTATGTTAACTACTAGAAGAACAGAAAACTAAAACAAGGATCTCATCCTCAAGAGCTTTGCAGTTTAGTACAGAAGACAGATTAGTAACCAGATGATCAGTGATCAGTGCTGTAATACAGATATTCCCCGGATGCTATGGGGTCACAGAGGAAGTAGATTCCAGTCTTCACTGCGGGATAGAGAGACAGCTAGAAATGTTAACTGCAAATTCCTTTCTGACTTAATAATTCTATGATTCATTTCTCTAATAAGAAATACAGTTTCATTATTTTCAGATATATAAATAGTTAAGATTTGTCTCTATAAATTGTCTCTACACCACTGTAATCCCTAAATACAATGATGCAAGTAATGAAATAATATATGTATTGCTAAGATTTATATGGATAAATATATATAAGATTTATGGAGAATAATAAAGCAAGTTCATTAAAAGCTGTAACTCACCATTATATAAAAACAAGTATATTAGATAACTCTTAGGCTAGCTGCCTGGCTTCTGATAAACCTTTTGCTCCAAAAAATTTTTTTCAGCTACCAAAGATCCGTCTAGTCAAGGCTATGGTTTTTCCAGTGGTCATGTATGGATGTGAGAGTTGGACTGTGAAGAAAGCTGAGTGCCGAAGAATTGATGCTTTTGAACTGTGGTGTTGGAGAAGACTCTTGAGAGTCCCTTGGACTTCGAGGAGATCCAACCGGTCCATTCGTGAAGGAGATCAGCCCTGGGATTTCTTTGGAAGGAATGATGGTAAAGCTGAAAGTCCAGTACTTTGGCCACCTCATGCAAAGAGCTGACTCATTGGAAAAGACTCTGCTGCTGGGAGGGATTGGGGGCAGGATGCAAAGGGGACAACAGAGGATGAGATGGTTGGATAGCATCACTGACACGATAGACATGAGTTTGAGTAAACTCTGGGGATTGGTGATGGACAGGGAGGCCTGGCGTGCTGCGATTCATGGGGTCGCAAAGAGTCAGACACGACTGAGCGACTGCACTGAACTGAACTGAACATATATGCATCCCCCAAACAATACATGCTTAGCTGTAATCCCTAAAAACAATGGTGCAGGTTCATATTAACTTGATGACTGTACCAGAATCCCTCCTAAAATCTCAGTTGGCTTGGGGTATCCCAAAGGGATATCTACACAGGCCCACAAAGCAGTCTGGCTCCCTAGTGATAGTATTCACAGGTCTTTCTTCTCTTACTGCTGGAAAGTAAGTTGCGTGTGTGCGTGCTCAGTCACCAAGTGTGTCCGACTCTGCAATCCCATGAACTGTAGCCCGCCAGGCTCCTCTGTCTGCAGGATTTTCCAGGCAAGAATACTGAAGTGGGTTTCTATTTCTTCCTCCAGGAAAACAAATTGATGGCTCCTGAAAAAGCCAAGAATTACCACATGATCCAGCAATTCCACTCCAAAGGGTATGCCCAAAGGGATTAAAAGCAGGGACTCAAACAGGCACTTGTACATCCATCTTTGTTGCAGCATTATTCAAAATTGCCAAAAGGTGGAAATAATCCAAGTGTTCCTTCACAGACAAATGGATAAACAGAATGTTCCTGGTAACTGATGTGCCATCCAAGTCCCCTGAACAGGTGGATAAAGGGGAAGCCTCTATCTATTTCAAGGGTGCTATCTCCTGATGCTCCTAAGATTCTGCAGTACCCACCCCCACAAAGGTTGCAGAAACTTGTGAGCTGGGATGATGAGAACACCTACCTCCCATTCTGCATCCCACTGTGTCACCTGGAACCCAAGGCAACACTACTCACAATAACTGACCCTTAAGCTCCACCCTCCCTACATTCTAAAGCAGCTTTCTAAAGTAAACACCAAACAACTTAAACATAAACAGACAAAAAAGTAAACCAAATCCACTACTCTCTCCACAGGAGCTAACCTTAATTCGTGAGTAAGGCCTTTGCACTCATAATCATCTGGAAGATATTTTGTATTCACAAAGGCAAGAAACCTCAGAAGTTGCTGAATGCCATGTACCAAGTCATATGCATTCAGAGCAGTGATGACCTCATCATTTCTTCAGGGAACATCAGTGGGGAAATGCTTTGCATCATTCAGGTTTCAGTTCAAATGTCACATCATCAGCATCAATCTCTATTATATCATCTTCTTTTACTGTCTTCATGGTACCCATTCCCATCCTACAATCAGTGATCTATTTTATTGTCTCTCTTTCCCCCCAGAAAGTAAACACCCTCAATGCAAGAACGTTCAGTACTGTATCTTCAGAATATAAAACAAGACTTGACACGTACTGAGCATTCAGTAAATATTTCCTGACTGAAAAATATCTTTGTTTTAGTATTTACCACATGCTAACAGTATTTTAGTATTTACCACTGTTCTTAACACTGTACATGCAATAGCTAACTTAATGTTCAAAGTGATCCTATGAGGTAGGGAGTATTAGTAGCCATATAGACATTGGCTCTATGTCATAGCCATATAGTAGCCATTTATAGACAAGGAAACTGGGGCATGGGGAAACTAACAAATTCCAAACTCAACCTCATACAGCTAGTAAGTTACAACCCCAAAATTTGATGACTTGAAACAACAATGTACTCGTTTCTTTTAATAATACATTTATTATTATTTTATAGTAGGTCCTTGTTGGTTATCTATTTTAAATATAGCAGTGTTATTATCATTTAGTTGCTAAGTCGTGTCTGACTTTTTGCAACCACATGGACTGTAGCCCTCCAGGCTCCTCTGTCCATAGGATTTCCCAGGCAAGAATACTGGAGTGGGTGGCCATTTCCTCCTCCAGAAGTTATTTTAAATCCAGGGATCAAACCTGCATCTCCTGCACTGGCAGGTGGGTTCTTTCATGTACTCTCATTTCTTATGGTTTTGTGAATTCACTGGTCTCAGCTGGGTGGTTCTTGCTTGAATTATCTCATGCAATTACTATCAGTTCTCCATTAGGGCTTAAGTCATCTGAAGGCTTAACTGGGCTGATCCTCCAAGATGGCTTTTCCACTCACACGTCTGACACCCTAGCTCAGAATACTGGAACAGCTGGGGGTTATCTGAGCATGTTTCTCTCTCTCTCCATGAAGCTTCGCTACAGAGCTAGCTTGGGCTTCCTCACAGCATGGTCGTCCTTACATGGCAGCTAGCTTTCCCCAGAGTTCATGTTTTAAGAGACTAAGACAAAAGCTTTAAGATTCTTATGCCCTAACTCCAGAAGTCATGTCGTGTCACTTTTGCCTCATCCTATTTTTTCATCAGGTCAGTCAAGATTCAACATTTGGAGAGGCTAGGAAAAGGCGTGAATACCAGAAGGTGAGGTTATTTAAAGGTCATCATTGGAGATTCACCACCACAACTGTAGAGCTGGTGTTTGAACCCAGGCAGTCTGGCTCCAGAAACTATACTCATGGAAGTGTCTCTATTAGGAATAATGAATAAATTCATTACTTACTTTGTAATAATGGGGACTATTCTGATGGTTTGAGGCTCCAAAAGTGAATTAAAATCTCCATCTCTAAAGACAGAAAATTATTTCTAATTTTTAGCTGGCAATTACTTCTCTGCCTCTAATATCTTAGTTTTAAAAGTTAAAGGGCATTTTCATATGGAAGATGGTATGGAGATTCCTTTAAAAACAAGGAATAAAACCACCATATGACCCAGAAATCCCACTCCCAGGCATGTACCCTGAGGAAACCAAAATTGAAAAAGACACATGTACCCCAATGTTCACTGCAGCTCTATTTACAATAGCTAGGACATGGAAGCAACCTAATGTCCATTGACAGATGGATAAAGAAGTTTTGGTACACACAACCAATGGAATATTACTCAGCCATAAAAGGGATACACTTGAGTCAGTTCTAATGAGGTGGAAGACCTTAGAGCCTACTATATAGAGTGAAGTAAGTCAGAAAGAGAAAGATAAATATCATACACTAACGCAAATATATGGAATCTAGAAAGATGGTACTGATGAATTCATTTGCAGGGCAGCAATGGAGAAACAGACATAGAAAACAGACTTATGGACATTGGGGAGAGGGGTGGAGACAGTGAGATGTACGGAAAGAGTGACACGGAAACCTACATTACCATATATAAAATAGATAGCCAATGGGAATTTGCTCTATGGCTCAGGAAACTCAAACAGCGGCTCTGTATCAACCTAGAGGGGTGGGATGGGGAGGGAGATGGGAGGAAGGTTCAAGAGGGAGGGGATATATGTATATCTATGGAGGATTCGTGCTGAGGTTTGACAGAAAACAACAAAATTCTATAAAGCAATTATCCTTCAATTAAAAAATAAATTAATTAAAAAAAAAAGTTAAAGGGCATTCTCAGGTAGTGTGGGATGGGGGTGGTTGGTTGAGGGCCCATGGCTTGAGGAGAACCAGGGAAGGTTTGGAAGTGCTTCTGTTGACAAAGTCTTATGAAAGACCATATTTTAAGTGAAGAAAGGACATAGTAAGTAGGAATGGATATTTCCAGTGTGAGCTAGCCATGCCCCAAAGGGATTACCATCCAGTTTGAAATGCATTGGCTTGCAGACAAATTCTACACAAACACCACACTTTTATGCCTTATTACAACCCTGGAAGAGAGGTTGAAAAAAAACACATTTATTGAGTACTTTCTTGCATCAAGCGCTGTGCCAAGGGCCTTTCATCTACTACCTCCTTCAATCCTCACACTACCCTTATGAGGCAGGTCTGGCCATGATAACCAACTTTGGAAAGTTCTGGAAACTGCATCACATTCCTAGCAAATGGCTGAACGATATTTCAGCATGACTTGCCAATGCCCTTTCTTCTAGTTACTGGATAATGCCATACTCACAAAGTTCCACCGTGAACCCGGGCACAACGTGCTACCATGATTCATTTCCCGGACATCTCCCAGACTCCTGACTCTTCCTTATTATTCCAAGCTCTGTTCTGGGACATGGTTTTCCAATCATTACAGTCTCTGTGCCCAACCCAGCACCTGATCTCTGGTAGGTACTTTAAATTGTCATGAAGTATGATTTTATTCACAGAAGATCAGTCATAGCCCAGGCTTTTAGGAAGTCTAGGTCAGACCTCCATCAGACCCCCACTGAGACAGGCTGAGACTTCAGACTTTTTGCTGCAGTGCCTGTACCTGGAAAAACATCTCCTCCATCAACAAAATACAAAGAAATTTTAAGGGACTAAAAATAACCGTGCACACATGCAGTTGAGCCGTGCACATGTGCAGCTGGGGCAGATTCTGGACAACAAGATACAAAGAGACCAAATACCCAACTGCCACTTCTGAAGAGCCAGGAGCAAAAACCCGGTACTGTGAATGATCCCTGCACTCAACACCACCTCAGAGGTGGGCCAACCACTTCAGCCACGCCTCTGACCCAACCCCAAGACACACCCCTACCCTCACTCCATATGAGGAACCAGCTCACCCCTCTTCAGGGAATGAGCAAGGGAGCGTGTTACTTGTTGCCACTCCCCTCTGCTGCTGCAGGGGCCCCAATGAAGCCTTGCCTGAATTTCTTGTCTGGCTTCTTATCAGTCTTCATTTATTAAGAAGGGCCAAGAACCCTTGTCAGTAACAATATCAACTCCTTTCTGGGAGCAGTAAACAGCAATCCAATCTCCACTGGCTTCCCTGTGCTTCTTCTCAGCCTGGTCCAAGGAACAGCCCGTCTGTGACTAAAAGGTCTCCCCCTCCCTCCACACTTTGGCAAACACTATTTTATTATGTGTCATGCTCAGCAGTGTGTTGGAGAGGTGGTAAAAGAGAGGTGACACTTAGGGGCAGGACGTGTCCTGCCTTAACTGCGACTCCCCACATTTCTATGGGTGTTCCATTTATTTTCAGATATTTATACTGGTTTTCCCGAAGAAGGCAATGGCACCCCACTCCAGTATTCTTGCCTGGAAAATCCCATGGACAGAAGAGCCTGGAAGGCTGCAGTCCATGAGGTCACTACGAGTCGGACACGACTGAACGACTTCACTTTCACTTTTCACTTTCATGCTTTGGAGAAGGAAATGGCAACCCATTCCAGTGTTCTTGCCTGGAGAATCCCAGGGGCAGGGGAGCCTGGTGGGCTGCTGTCTCTGCAGTCGCACAGAGTCGGACACAACTGAAGCAACTTAGCAGCAGCAGCAGCATACTGGTTTTGCAGAGACCTGCCACATTAACTCTTATGATCTAAGAAATAATGTAACTGAAGAAAACCCTTCTATTCTCCCAAGTTCCTAGAGTAAGAAATTCAAGAGTACCCCCAAAGTGCCATTGCCACTGTTGATAAAGTTGCTAAATTATAAGGGGTGGGTGTGTAAGTTCAAGGGCTTCCCTGGTGGCTCAGTCAGTAAAGAATCTGCCTGCAATGCAGGAGACTCAAGTTCCATCCCTGGGTCGGGAAGATCCCTTGGAGGAGGACATGCCAACCCACTCCAGGAGAAATACCACTCCATGGCAACCCATTCCAACAGCAAGGAATCCACAATATTCTTGGAACAATTCAAATTTGCCTATAATTCCATATCATAAATTGAACTCTGAGAAAGGGAACTCTGGGAAAGTAACTCCAGCAGTCTTTTTAATAATAAAATATTTAAAATCACTTTTGGGTGTTTTACCTCTTGCTTTATTAGACAGATTTTTAATAGAGAGTTTTAGATTGCAATATTTGTGCTCTTTTATAGCAATATTTCAGAAAAATGACTTTTTGTCATTATTATTAAAAAGAATCTTTTTTAGAAAAAATACCCAAAGAGGAGTTCATTTTCATGGTCTCTCATTTCCTTCTCTATTCATTAAGCCCTTTCTAAGGCATCTGCTTTCACCGAGCACTAAAAATACAGGCAGTACAAATAAGCACATTAATAAAACATCATGTTGTCAATCAACAAAAACATATTTGATTTCCATGTGAGACAGCAAAGAAAAACAAAACAAAAACAGGCAACAGAAGCTCTTAAAAGCAAACAGCAAAATAAACACATTCAGAAAAATTGGACTGAGGCCCCAGTGGGAAAACGTCATCTACTTGGCTTATTTATTTAGGATCTATATTCCTCCCTCCTTCTCACAAGGATGGAAAACGTTTTAATTCTTCCAGTGTTTTATCAACTGAAACCTCACTGGGACAATTTAAGGGTCATAAGGGGGCTTCCCCAATGGCTCAGTGGGTAAAGAATTCGTCTGCAATGCAGGAGATGCAGGTTCAATCCCTGGGTTGGGAAGATCCCCTGGAGAAGGCCATGGCAACCCACTCCAGTATCCTTCCCCGGGAAATCTTATGGACAGAGGAGCCTGGCAGGTTACAGTCTAAGACACGACTGAGTCAGACACGACTGAGCAACTGAGCGCGCACACACACACACACACGCACACACAAGGATTGTAAGAATCACAAAGTTTCTGAATGACACTCTCCTAATTAAAAAGCAAACAACAAGCAGCTATGGCGCTCTTGTTCATACAATCAAGTTTGGGTCTGAGACATTTCTGTTAACTGTACTCATCTTTACTAAGGAATTAGATATAAATAATATTAAGTCAAGCACTAGGTTAAATTACTACTCAGGCAGCTGAAATAATGAAGCTTAGTCCAACCAATGTATATGTACATTAAGACAAACCCCACAGTTAAGACTGGAATTTAAATCTCTATTTAACTCTAAATCCTACATGTAGTTTAAAGCCAGGAAATATTTGTTGAAGGCCAAAATTCCATTCCCCTATCTGTCCTGCTGTGGTTATGCCAGGCAAATAATAATTACAGTAATTTTAGAACTCCTTGCTATAGCCTTCGGTATAATTAAGGGACTTAAATGTTGAGTTCCTGTCTAAATTCCCTATTTGTTTTCTCAAATTATATACCTAGTGCTAATCTTAATAAATAATCACTATATGTATCAATTTCCATGAAATTCCATGTCCCACCCCTGCTTTATTTTCATGAAGCCATATGAAGGTTATGGGGATGATGTACATCCCAATCAAAATTTCAGTCTATCATTTCTTTAAACTAAATGTGAATGCCATTTAAATTTAATCAGGCTTTTGGAGGATGTATTCCGTATGATGACTTTAACACACATTAGTAACAAAATCCCCCCATGGTACGGGAATGCCTATACATCATTGTTTGTTAGGCATACTTAGAAATATCAAGGCATGTGTTGTGAAATAGCCCTGTGCTGTCAAACAAAGGGCATATAACAATTTCTCAAGTCTCAGAGCAGCATAGAGATAAAATGAGTCCTGGCATCTTTTACTCTTTGCATGAGGTAAGAACTATTTTCATTTAAATCATCTAAAACCTTCAATAATTTTTAAAATCACAGTATCAATACTTAAAACTATACTTTCAGTGAGCAGAATAATTATTTACACAACAGAATTGCTATTGATTTTCTATTTTAAGGTGTTTATTTTTAAAAAATTTTATCTATTTGTTTTTGGCTGCACTGGGTCTTTGTTGCTGCATGCAGGCTTTCTCTAGCTGCAGCAAGCAGGGGCTACTCATTGTGGTGACTCCTCTTGTTGTGAAGCACCAGTTCTAGGGCTCATGGGCTTCAGTCGTTGCAGTTCACAGACTCTAGGGCTCGGGCTCAGTTGTTGTGGTGCATGGACTTAGTTGCCCCGAAGCACATGGGATCTTCTCGGATCAAGGACTGAACTGGTGTCCCCTGCATTGGCAAGTGGACCAGTGCAGCATCAGGGAAGTCCTTGATTTTCCTATCTAACTACTCCCTGTTGTTGTTTAGTTGCTAAGTCATGTTTGACTCTTTGGCAATTCCATGGACTGCAGCCCACCAGGCTCCTCTGTCCATGGGATCTCCCAGGCAAGAATAATGGAGTGGGTTGCCATTTCCTTCTCCAGATCTTCCCAACCCAGGGATCGAACCCAGGTCTCCTGCATTGGCAGGTGGATTCTTTATCACTGAGCCACCAGGGGACCCTAACTACTCCCTACCAGATTATAAACTCCTTAAGGGTAGAAACTAGGTCTTCCCTTTTTACTCCCAGGACCCCACCCAATGCTCAGTACATAGTAGATGCTCAACAAGCACTGAATGAATGTTTGTTTATTTGTTATAGAAGGGCATAAGAGTGTATTTGTATCGCCAAGTTAGAAATGTGCTAGTCTTTTCATGCCATTTTCAGGGATATTTGTAAAGATACAAATGCTTTAGACCTCAGTTTCACCATTTGTGAAATGGACATAATAACATGTATCCATTGACATCACGGAATAGGATGCAGATGAAATAACTACATGTTATTATTTTAGATCTGTGACCTACATAATAACTAGTATATTTAATTGCTGTTGAACAGAAAAAAAGGTAGTTATCAAAGTGACAGTACGTATATTACTTGGGGAACCTGAAGATCTACATATGACGATGCCTTTTTTCTTCTGTATGAATTAGCTAAACAAGGAAAATTTTGCCACATACTTTCAGCTTAATTGGGACTGACTCTATTCATTGCTGTAATTCTCCCATTTCTGGCATAGGTCTGTGACTTTCTGATCGGCCCACATTACTTACTTCAGAGTTAAAGGAACCTCCAGTACCAAATTTTAAACTGCTCAAATGTTAGCTGGTTTTTTTCCCAAGCCAGATTTCTGCCAAAAATAATAACTGAAACCTTCAATAATCTGCTCTCTAATTTCAGTGCCTTTAAAAAAAATTGGAAATGAAGAGATATAAATCATAAATAAATGCTTTGCAATTTCAATGATGATTTATAACAATAGGACCACATACATGAATTCTCATTTTTAAAAACTGTTTTGTTAATGATGCCCACTTTTAAATGTAAGGACAAAATAATTTTCACTGACATCTGCATACCAACTGCTATTTATTTAGATAATAACAGCAATTCAGATGGAATACCTAGTTTTAACGTCAGGAACCAATTTAAAATAAAGATTTCTACATACCTAGTAGAGGAGAGTTCCCAGAAGGTTCTAGGCTTCAAGTTTCCTCTAATTTGCATAGCAGCTATAAACAAAGGTTCAGCTGGTTCCACTTAGCTGGCCCTGCCACATGCCGCCCAAGTCAGACTCTGAATAGAATTGCTTTTGCAAGGTGTTATTTTGCTACCTATGTATGGTCTTCTTATTTTAAAAAATTGTTTCAAATCATCACTATGAATTTCTAGTTCTACTGTGAGACTGAATAACGAACAAGTTATGGATGAGACCGTCAAGGTTTAGAAGCATTGGTGATGTGCCAAGTTAGCAACGAATTTATCAGGAAACCATTAATAGAATGGTGATCTTTGTGCCTCTGGAATCAAGAAGTCAAGGTGCCTGTTGGGCTTTACCTCCCTTCCCACTCAGAGCCTGGGAAACACGTCATCCCAAGCTGCCCAGCCCGCCGTGCTCACATCTCCCACGTATTCATCTGTGTGTCTCCAGCACCTAGAACCATGCCTAGGGGGCTCTTCGTAAACGTGCCTTGTCAATGTAGCAGTAAGCCGTATCCCACTGGCTGTGCTCTTGTTGACAATGGTCCACTCTGCATGACTTTTGGGCGGTGGCGGGGGATCTCCAGCAGGATTGTCTCCAGCACAGTCCTGGCCCTCTGGGCATATGTGCCCAGCACAAGGACCACTGTAATAGAGAGGTCCAGGTGGTGATATGTCAATAAGTGGAGCTTCACTTCATGTTGCCAGGTTTGATACAGGTGCAGTAACTATTAACAGTTCTTATCCTTCAATCACTTTGGATGACTTTTGCCTCAACCCAGTCATGTCCTTCCAAGCCTGTTTAGAAGACCAGCCACCATTTTCTAAAAATTAGACATCCTTCAGCTGTCAAATCATACTTAACTCCTGACCACCCCTATGTATGCAGGCTTAGTATTTTATGCAGACACTCCTTAGGTCACAGTATTGAGCATCAACTCATAAAGGAAACTAAGAAACCTTTAACCCCATCACTGATAACAAAATATTTTAAAATTTCTTAATCCTCAAATTCTCTGATTTGATCTCTTTTTTAGAACACACTCAGGAAAATTGATTTGAACATTTTTTAGAACACAGTCAGCAAAATTAATTAGTAAAACCTAATACCAACTGATCTCACACGCTAGTAAAGTGATGCTTAAAATTCTCCAAGCTAGGCTTCAGCAATACATGAACCGTAAACTTCCAGATGTTCAAGCTGGTTTTAGAAAAGGCAGAGGCACCAAATTGCCAACATCCGCTGGATCATGGAAAAAGCAAGAGAGTTCCAGAAAAACATCTATTTCTGCTTTATTGACTATGCCAAAGCCTTTGACTGTGTGGATCACAATAAACTGTGGAAAATTCTGAAAGGGATGGGAATCCCAGAGCACCTGACCTGCCTCTTGAGAAACCTGTATGCAGGTCAGGAAGCAACAGTTAGAACTGGACATGGAACAACAGACTGTTCCAAATAGGAAAAGGAGTATGTCAAGGCTGTATATTGTCACCCTGCTTATTTAACTTATATGCAGAGTACATCATGAGAAACGCTGGGCTGGAAAAAGCACAAGCTGGAATCAAGGTTGCCGGGAAAAATATCAATAACCTCAGATATGCAGATGACACCACCCTTAAGGCAGAAAGTAAAGAGCCTCTTGGTGAAAGTGAAAGAGGAGAGTGAAAAAGTTGGCTTAAAGCTCAACATTCAAAATACGAAGATCATGGCATCCAGTCCCATCACTTCATGGCAAATAGATGCAGAAACAGTGGAAACAGTGTCAGACTTTATTTTTCTGGGCTCCAAAATCACTGCAGATGGTGATTGCAGCCATGAAATCAAAAGACGCTTACTCCTTGGAAGGAAAGTTACGACAAACCTAGACAGCATATTCAAAAGCAGAGACATTACTTTGTCAACAAAGTTCCGTCTAGTCAAGGCTATGGTTTTTCCAGTGGTCATGTATGGATGTGAGAGTTGGACTGTGAAGAAAGCTGAGCACCGAAGAATTGATGCTTTAGAACTGTGGTGTTGGAGAAGACTCTTGAGAGTCCCTTGGACTGCAAGGAGATCCAACCAGTCCACCCTAAAGGAGATCAATCCTGAGGGTCATTGGAAGGACTGATGTTGAAGCTGAATCTCCAATCCTTTGGCCACCTGATGCGAAGAGCTGACTCATTTGAAAAGACCCTGATGCTGGGAAAGATTGAGGGCAGGGGGAGAAGGGGATGACAGAGAATAAGATGGTTGGATAGTATCACTGACTCAATGGACATGGGTTTGGGTGGACTCTGGGAGTTGGTGATGGACAAGGAGGCCTGGCGTGCTGCGGTTCATGGAGTCACAAAGAGTCAGACATGACTGAGCGACTGAACTGAACTGAATACTAACCTCACTGCATACGACAGGCTCTAGGTTTATCCGCACCACTACGACTGACTCAATTTCTTTCCTTTTTAAGGCTGAGTAATATTCCAGTGTGTGTGTGTGTGTGTGTGTATATATATATATATATATATAAATATACACGCTACATCTTCTTTATCCATTCATCAATGGACATCTAGGTTGCTTCCATGTCCTGGATATTGTAAATAGTGCTGCAGTGAACATTAGAGCACATGTGTCTTTTTGAGTTATGAGGGTCATACTGCATATATATGAAATCTAGAAAAACAGTATGGATGAACCTGTCTGCAGGGCAGGAATGCAGACGCACACTTAAATAATGGACATGTGGACACAGCAAGGGAGGGAGACGGTGGGAAAAACTGACAGTAGCACTGACATGTATACACTACCACGCGTAACACAGGTATCTAGCAGGAAGCTTCTGTGCAGAGCAGGGAGCATAGCTCGGTGCTCTGTGATGACCTAGAAGGGTGGGAAGTCGGTGCGGGGGGGTTGGAAGGGAGGTCTAAGAGGGTGGGGACATATGTATGATATATGTATGATTTACTTCATTGTATAGCAGAAACTAACACAATATTATTAAGCAACTACATTCCAATTAAAAAAAACACAACCAAACCTTGAACATTATCTACAACAGCACCGTCCAAAAGAACTTCTTGTGATGATGGACATATTCATATTAAATACTGTCTAATATGGTGACTGCCATCTACATGTGGTCACTGAGCATTTGAAATATGACTGAGGAACTGGATTTTTTAAAAGCTTTTTTTGGCCATGCTGGGTCTTAGTTGTGGCATGCAGGATCTTTTGTTGTGGCATCTGGGACCTAGTTCCCTGACCAGGTATCGAACCTGGATCCCCTGCACTGGGAGTGCAGAGTCTTAGCCACTGGACCACCAGAGAAGTTCCAAAGAACTGGATTTAAAATGTGCAACTTAAATTTAATTAAGTTTAAATTTAAATAGCCAATGTTGATTGTGCATTTAGACAGTGCAGCTGTCCACAGAATAGCAATGAATTCTTTTAAGTACTATAATTCAAGGACAAATCTAAATTTCCACTCTGCAAATTGAACTTCCATATCAGAAAGTCCAATACAAATGGCTAGAAAGTTTGCTTGTGACCACTAACTAGCCTTCACCTTTCTCAAAGTATACAGACATTAACATCAGACTTTCCCCAATCCCCCACTGATAAGACACAGTTTGATGACAAGGATTTGATGGTGAAAACCACCTTACTGGGACACATCTCCAGTCTAGAAGAATGGACTGGGAGGCAGATGAGGGTGAGAGGTGGGATATTTCTAGCTATGGGAACTTGAGTTTGAGGGCTACTCTAGACTCTTCCATCTTGAGGGGTCTCTATGATATTGAATCACTAGTGGGAACTCCTCAGTTTACTGACTGCAGGAGCTGGAAGGTAGACTGGATCCACTGGCTTTCAGAAAGCTTTTAATAGACTGCCTTGTTTGAGGCTATACCAGAACACAGCCCTGTCTGGAGCAGGTGACAAGGAAGGGTCCAGAGAGAGCCTGGAGGATTAGGCCTCTTGGCTGGTACCACTCCACCCTTACTGCATTCAGAACCTCTAAGACAACTGCTTTAGGCAGAAGGCTCCATATTTCTTCATCTCCTTCGTAACTACCCTTGTCCATTCTACCCCCTTCTCTCTCCTGGAGACCACAGAGCTTCCTAATTGGTCTCCTGGCCTCTACTCTTAGCTCCCTACAACTCATCTTCCACACAGCAGCCAGAATCATCTTTTCAAATCAAATCATCTCTGAACTTCCCTGACCATCCAGGGGTTAATTAAGATTTTGCCTTCCAATTCAGGTGTGCGAGTTCAATTCCTGGTTAGGGAGCTGAGATCCCACATGCCTGAAGGATAAAAGACCAAAACATAAAACAGAAATGATATTATAACCAATTCAATAAAGACTTTAAAAATGGTCCACATCAAAGAAAAAAAATCTTAAAAAAAATAAATCAGATCATCTCACTCCTCTGCAAGGTTCTCCGGTAGCTTCCTACTCAAAAAATTCAACCTTTTCACCATGGCCTGCAAGGCCCTGCTCACCTTTTTGACTTCTTCTCTAGTTACCCCTTTGCTCATTCTGTTCCCAGCCACACTGATCTCCTGGCTGTTCTTCAGACAAGTCAAGCTTCTTTGAATCTCAGGGCCTTTGTACCGATGCTTGCTGGTCCCTCTGCCTAAAATGCTCTTCCCCAGACCTCCACATGGCTGGCTCCTTATCACTCAGGCCTCAGTTCAAATGTCACCTCCTCAGAGTGGCCTTCCCTGATCACCTCATTCATTGCTCCTGCTATTCCACCACTAAATTATGTCTGTTTAGTTGTTTCACAAATTTCCTGAGGAATATTAACATATTATAAAACTCACCCATTTTAAGTGCACTTTTAGTAAAAACACCAAGTTGTACAGCCACCACCATAGGTCAATTTTAGACCATTTCCACGTTCTTGAGATCCCTCATGACTATTAACTGTTAATCCCCATACCTACCTGTCCCCTGCCACAGGCAAGCACTAATCGATAATACTCTGTCTCTACAGACTTGCCTTTTCTGAATATTTCATGTAAATGAATTACACAATTATTATCTAATACTCCACTGCTCTGTTTTAATTATTATTATTTTCTTTTGACCGTGCCATGCAGCTTGCAGAATCTTACTTCCCTGACCAGGGACCGAACCTGCATCCTCGGCAATGGAAGTACAGCATCCTAACCACTGAGCCACGAGGAAATTCCCTTATTTTATTTTGAAAGTATTTTTTATCTTGGTAAAATACACGTAACATAACATGTACCCGCTTCCGCCATTATTGTAAGTGTATAGGTCAGTAGCATTAAGCGCACTCACACTGTGGTGCGCCCATCACCAACACGCAACTCCAGAACCTTCTCAGCCCTCCCAACTGAACCTCTATATCCATTAAATACTAACTCCTTTCCTCTACTCCCCAGCCTGAGAAGACTACCATTCTACTTCCTTTCTCTGATTCTGACTACTCTTGGTGCCCCATGTTAAAAGAATCATACAATATTTGTCCTTTTGTGACTGGCTTATTTCACTTAGCATAATGTCTTCAAGGTTTATCCATGTTGTAGCATGTGTCAGAATTTCTTTAATAGTTAAAGCTGAATAATACTCCTCTGTATACCGCATTTTGTTTGTCCATTCATCTGTAGATAGATACCTGGGTTGCTTCCACCTTTTGGCTCTTGTGAATAACGTGGCCAAGAACATGGACATATAAACATCTGTTTAAATCCAGCTTTCACTTCTTTTCGGTATACACCCTGATGTGGAATCTCTGGGTAATATGATAATTCTATGCTTAATTTCTTGAGAAAGTGTCCCATTGTTTTCCACAGCAGCTGCATAATTTTACATTCCTACCAGCAATGCACAAGGGTTCCAACGTCTCCACTTCTTTGTCAACACTTGTTATTTTCTATTTTTTATAGTAGTCATCCTAATGGGTGTGAAGTAGTAGCCACTTTATTTTTATAATTCATTCATCATTACTTATTTACTTATTTAAATATTTTCTTATTTACTTGTTTGTTTAGACATTAATTCCCTCATCTCTCCAAACTAGGATGCTAGCTGCATGAGGGCAAGGAGCTTGTTCACCATAACTCCAGTGGTATCCAAGACCCAACATACATTTGTTGAATGAATAACAGACCTTAAGGCCACAAGCTTCTACAAACTGTAGCCCAACCACAGTTCTCTTTCTATTATCAACCCAGGGACACACAGAAGCTGCTAAGTCATTTCATTCGTGTCCGACTCTGTGTGACCCCATAGACAGCAGCCCACCAGGCTCCCCCATCCCTAGGATTCTCCAGGCAAGAACACTGGAGTGAGTTACCATTTCCTTCTCCAATGCATGAAAGTGAAAAGTAAAAGTGAAGTCGCTCAGTCATGTCCAACTCTTAGCGACCCCATTGACTGCAGCCTACCAGGCTCCTCCCTCCATGGGATTTTCCAGGCAAGAGTACTGGAGTGGAGTGCCATCGCCTTCTCCCACACAGAAGCTAGGGAGTTTCTTTTAGCTACTCTGACACACCAGAGGACCATTAGAAAGAACTGTAAAGATTTTTACCAATGATGCAGTTCTTTTCCTTGTGAAATATGAAGAAAAGAAGATACCGTCAAACTATAACCTTGAGAGCATCCACGGCCTTTGTGAACATTCTGCTGAGGGTACAATTATAACCAGGAGAATGTGCTGGGCTCCTCTGGAAGCTCTTGGTCCTATTCACATGCAAACATACAAGTGGCAGCTGCTTGAAATAGAATCAACCAGCTAAGAGTGAAAACTATAAAGCTTTTCACTAGAAAAACAAATTGTGCCGTCCTTTCTTGTACATTACCTATGCTTTCTAAAAATATATTTTTTTTCTAAAAAGGCTGGCATTTGTTACTCAACTTTGGAACATTAGTTCGGGCAGCCTAGGCAAACCACAAATAAATATGTCACAGAGACTGCCTGTCGTCTGCTTGTTTTCCCTTCTTTCCACAGGTGATAGAAGATGTTTATTCGAAAGAAGACTTCTGGATTTTAGCGGAGCACACAGATTCCTGACAAGAAGCCTTCATTTCAGGGCTTCCTTGCAGCTAGTAAGGGCCATGTAATTAGTAACTGGCAAATGTGATGTGAACAGCAAAGTGCATGTAATTCTGCGCAATGTCCTTAAAGGGAGGATCTGTGCCCTTCTTCTCTTCCTTTTTGCTGACTAGACCATGCACCTACCTGATGGCTGGAACTTGAGCACACATCTGAATGGATACTGAGTTACTAATGATTTGAAGCAGCCACACCAATTCTGGATTGTCTACCTCCAGATCCCTTCACATAAGAGAAAACCAAGTTTCTGGTTTTGTTGTTGCTCTAGTTGCTAAGTTGTGTCCGACTCTTTGCCACCCCATGAACTGTAGCACGCCAGGCTCCTCTGTCCACGGGATTTCCCAGACAAGAATACTGGTGTGGGTTGCCATTCCCTTCTCCAGGGGATCTTCCCAACCAAAGGATCGAACCTGCATCTCCTGCATTGACAGGCAGATTCTTTACCACTGAGCCACCAGGGAAACCCAAGCTTCTGGTTGAGCTACTGTTACTTTGGATCCCTTTAACTGGGAGCTGACCTAGTCCTAACTCACATAGAATCTCCCCAAAAAGATTATAGGAGAACCGAAGTACAAAAATTTCCTAAAAGTACATGACAACATTGATTGTTCCATCAAAGATGAGCTGCTTTAAGCTGATGCCAAGCCCAGCTAAGCCAATATACTAAGTGGGTGGCAGTGATCTGCCATGTTGCCTGTGGGTCAGAAGGAAAGATGAGTCAATACCAGCGGCAAAGGGTAACAGTGTTGGCTAATATTTAGTGAGCACTTATTATATCCCAGGCACTCAGCCCAAGAGCTTTATATGTACCATCTCATGTTGTCTTTACAACAATCCTGAGGTTTAAAGAAGATAAATCCATCACACAGCTTATGAGTGAAGAAATGTGAGCCCACCTACCTCACCTTTGCATTGTATCCATATGCAGCATCCATTAATACCTCCCTCCCGCATACATAAGAATGGGGTAGTCAGGGCTCTCGAGAGCACTCCAGTTTGTCAAGGAGAACTTTCACTGGACACCCTCCTCTGTCCCATCAACACTAACAATGCCCCTAACACCCAAAACACTGGGCTAACCTTGGAGTCTACTTGTCAGGCACAAGATGCCTCTCAGTCCCTAATTTCCTTGGATCATTTTTAACTCGTAGCCATTTACTTACAACTGAAACACAACTATAACGTGAAAAGCAAGTTACATGTTTGTTTCAGAGCCTTATTTCACATTTATGCTAATATCAATATTTCGAGGGGATTCCCTGGTGGCTCAGCAGTAAAGAATCTACCTGCAATGCAAGAGACCCGAGCTTCATCACTCGGTCAGGAAGACCCCTGGAGGAGGGCATGGCAATCGACTCCAGTATTCTTGCTGGAGAATCCCCATGGACAGAGGAGCCTGGCAGGGCTACAATTGAGTCGGACACAACTGAAGCAACTGAGCATGAACATTTATACTGCTGCTGTGGGCCTCAGTTTCCCCATCTATAATATGGGAATAATTGTACTTTCTCACAGTGATTTCAAAGATTCGGTAAAATTATGCCTGTTAACTTCTGGCACACAGTAAGTGCTCAACAAGAGGTATCTACTTAAAAAAATCATAATTCATGGCTGACATTGAATGTAGCTTTCAGTGAACTAATGTGTTCAGTTATTAAACAACTCCCCTAAAATGAAAAAATACAGAAGATAACAGTCACTACTGTGCTGACTGGAAAAATGACTTAGTCTAGTTGACTAAATCCAGACTTTTTTTTTTTTTTTTCAGACTTATTTTTTTTAAGCTGCTGCTGCTAAGTCGCTTCAGTCGTGTCTGACTCTGTGCAACCCCATAGACGGCAGCCCACCAGGCTCCCCCGTCCCTGGGATTCTCCAGGCAAGAACACTGGAATGGGTTGCCATTTCCTTCTCCAATGCATGAAAGTGAAAAGTGAAAGTGAAGTCGCTCAGTCGTGTCGGACTCTTAGCAACCCCATGGACTGCAGCCTACCAGGCTCCTCCGCCCATGGGATTTTCTAGGCAAGAGTACTGGAGTGGGGTGCCATCGCCTTCTTTTTTTTAAGCTAGCTGTCTCTAAATCTGACTTCTTATCTTGACTTAACGTAATCTATGCTATTACTAACCAGCCTGTTAGTTCTGTTAGTTTTTGTTTGATATTTAGGCATTTCCCCCCCGAAAGTGAAAGTAAAAGTTGCTCAGTCCTGTCTGACTTTTTTCGACCCCATGAACTACGGAATTATTCATGCCAGACTACTGGAGTGGGTAGCCGTTCCCTTCTCCAGGGAATCTTCCCAACCCCGGGATCAAACCCTGGCTTCCCACATTGCAGGCAGATTCTTCACCAGCTGAGCCACAAGGGAAGCCCTTTTCCCCACTAAGTTATTATTATTCTCTATTTTTAGATTGCCTTTAATGGTGGTTTTTCAAAAATATCCATTCCCCCCAAATGCAGTTGTGAGAACAATCATTTAATTGTTTTAGTATTTACTTATTTGTCTATGCCAGGTCTCAGCTGCAGCATGCAGGATCTTGTGTTGTGGGATCCTTTTCAGCTGCAGCACGCTAACTTTTAGTTGCAGCATGTGGAACTTCCCCCACCAGGGCTCAAACCCTTGCCCTCTGCATTGGAAGCTCAGAGTCTTAGCCACTAGACCACCAGGGAAGTCCCTTTAGGGTGGTTTTAAGTCAGAGACATTAATAGGATTTTTTTTTTTTTTCTTTTTCTTTTGCCTAACCGCCCTCCAATGGATATAAAGTAGTCAGAGGTGAGTACTACCTTTGATTTTCTATCCACCACTGGGAGACATTTATGAAAGGCACAAGCAATAAATAGCTCCTAAAAGTCTTTACAAGGGGCCTTTGCTTGAAAATAGCCTTCATTCAGAATCCATGAAATTCAGCTGAGTCCAACTGGGTTTTCAGAAAACACATCTGCTTTAAAAATTTATCCCTCCAAGCATTATCTCGAGCCCTTTCTAATTGTTAACGCAGGACACCATCAGTTCTATTAAAAATCTCCCAAATAGTTGAGGCAAAGCCAACATTTTACTATTTCAGACATTTACCCCCAACCCAAATTCTGTCACCAGAGGAGAAAAGCAGCAGGTCTTCCAGTTTTCAGTATTCATTTTTGGAGAATAATCTTTTAAAAACTGCTTACTGTGATTTTCCAGGTACATTTGCTATTGGGAGGGTACACTCCAGGAAAACCTTCGCTGCCAATAAATCCAGACTCTCCGGTAAGAATGCCGCCACATGTGAAAACAGGTCTGGGAAAATAAGAGGAAAAGAAATCTGAAACAGAGCCTAACAATTCACTGTCAATTTCAGAAAGATGTAGTTTATTAATAGGGATAAAATGAATACTGACTATTAAGTGCCTGCATCATATAGGGAATTTGAAATACTTATTAGCTCTTAGAATATTTAAATTATAGCCTAATAAAACATTCAGTCCAGCTACAATGATCTCCACCATAGTAACACTATAATAACAAGATCAATCTACTGATCTATCCATCCATCCATCCACCATCCATATGCAATCAAGTCCGTATCAAGTGATAAGACATCACTGGAAAATGGTAAATAGAAAATGTAACTGGGGGGAGTGAGAGAGAAAAGGTGAGAGCTAGGCTCTGTGAAGTGCATGGTTTTAAAGACAGACAAGTAATTAGTTAATGTGGGAAAGTTTTAATTTCCTAGATGAACAGAGATGCCTAATTCTCCCTGTTTTGGAAAATAGTTGGCCATTGGCAGAGCCTCCCACTGAAAAGGGATGTTGATGGTGATGGAGGTGGAAAAGGAGATGCCAAAGTTGGCCATAGGACGAGTCCCCAGCCCAGGTCCTGGAGCCATCCGGCAGCTCAGAGGTTGGTGAAGAGTTAACTTTCCGAGAGCTGCTCCCGGGCGCCGGGCAACTCGGGCTTTTCCGTAGGCTTAAGCCTCTGGGCAAAGCGTCTCCAGGGAAGAAAACAGAAGTAAACCAAAGTTCACATATTTGGGCCCCAGGGCTTCTTTGCACCGCATAAAGCTGCGGGCAGAGGAGACCCAGGGCAGGTTAAGCCCCTACCACGTGGTGGCTGGCCAGCTGCAGGGCCGTCCAGCGGGCGAAACTGGGGGCGCAGGAGGGAGCCCCGACGACGGGCGCCGTCCCGTGTCCCGGTGGCGCGTGGGTCCCCCGGCGCCCCAAAGCGAACTGGGTAAAGTAAAGCAGCGGGCGAGGGGCATGGAGGAAGGAGGGGAGGGGTGCGGTTGGGGGTCGCGTTACCTCTCGGAGAGCTGCGGACGCGAGTGCTGGGCGGCGGCGACCAGCAGCAGGCAGAGCGGGGCCCAGGCGCCCGCGCCCCTCATGGCTGGTGAAGACGCTCGGGGCTCGCCCCACCCCGGCGCGCACACCGGAGCACCGCGCGCTCCGCAGCCGCCCGGGCTCCCGCCCCGGCGCGCCCCGCACCCCGGCTTCTCCCGCTCACTCGCACGCGCCGCCGCGGGGCAGCCCAGGTAGCTGGGTGTGCGCGGCAGGCGGGGTCGGGGCGCTTTTCTAGAGGCGATTACGGTGCAGTCTGCTTCGCCGCTGGATGTCCCCTGAGGAGTTGCTCTGGCAGCCACAGCCCACTGCTGAATATCCCGTTTGTTCTCCAGCGGCGAGAGGGGGCGGCTCCCAGGCCGGAGCCTCCTCCTCTCTTGGGGCGGGCGGGCGGCTCCTCGCTGGCACCCCGAGACCCGCAGTCCTGGTCACATCCCGCCGGCAGGGGCGGTGAGGAGAAGGATGAAAGAGAACCCCCTGCCAAGTGGTACCCAAATGGGACTCGGTGCCTTGATCTACAGATGATAGGGGGTGGTGTGACCTTGGTTTGCTTTAGGGGGTGTTTTTCTCTAGTTGCTTTTAAATAAAAAGTATTGACGCTTGCTGGTTGCTGGAAAACGTAGGGTTCCTCCTTCAAACACCCAGCTCCAAGGATAGAAAGGGGAAAATAAAAGAGGGATTCTATCATATTTTAACTCCTACCCTAGTTCTCTTACTTTAAGCAAACACGGACCTACACACACACACACCCGTCTATACATACACACGTACAGTGTCAGCAGATTCTTTTATGTATTTACTGGTGTGTGAGAATAGGGACATAGTTTCTATTTGGGAGGGGGATTAGGAGTTAGAAACGAGTTTTCAGCCATGCGATTTGTGACTGAATTATCATTATTGTGCCAAATATAAGACAAAATCCGGATCATCAGTTCTCACTATCCCCTGTTATGTCTTGAAAATAGTATTTCTTTGCTAGCATCTCTCTCTTTTTAAAAAGATATTTTCCAACAATATCTTTTTCTCTAGTATTAATTACTTTTTACAGAGAATTTGTTTTTCTAAGAACAATTGCAGTCTTATGGAGTCAAGACTAATTTTAAATATTTATTTGGCTAAGTGTTTCTCAATAACCATAGAGTAGTAAAAGAAAAACAAGAACAGAATGGATTCACTGAGGTTTTTCAATGACCAGGTCCCCACAAAAGGGATATAGCTGAATTTACATGCCTCCTTTTAGATGTTCCTCCTACATTATTTTCACCATTCTAAGCAGAATAATAATAATAAGCATTAAGATAGTACTTACCAAGACTTCATTTCTAATAATGAACCTACAGTGTTAAGAACCTATAGTGTTAAGAACATAAATACTCCTGGCAAGGAAATAAACAAAAGTTGGCTACATAGAATAATCTTATTTTTAGAAAAGTGGATTCCAGGAGTCAATAGTAGGAACCAGAATTTCCCTGTGGGGTTTAGATTTTCTTACTATTTTTGAAAAAGTGAAGGAAAAATACACCAAGAACTACAACTTTTAAAAAATTTTCTAAAGGCACCACACCCTGTGAGACATTAAAAAAAGAAAAAAAGGATTACAGAATTTGGCAAACAACATTACATCCTGAAACCTACACCCTCAACCCAATAAAATTGTTTTAAAACAGCAAATAGGAAAATAAATGATTGTTTATTTTGCACATGTTTCAAGAGTATGCTGTCCAATAGCATATGTGTTTTAGATGATATTTTATTGAAAAGTCAGAGTTTTAAATTATAGAGTGAAAATATTACTCAACTCACTTTCTGGTAATGATTTGAAGTGATCATAGCCAGAAAATACTTCATTCTTAGGACTAAGCTAAGTTTTCAAAATTTTAAATTAAAAAACAAAGTATTAAACATGACTAAGTGGATAGATAACAACATAAGTACGCAACAACTCTTTTCTTAATTTATGTGTTTATATAATGACTGTGTTTATTACTGTGTTTATATCCTCACTAAAAAAGTTAGAGTTTCAGCACTGATAGTTCTGTTATTGTTGAGATATGTAAAAAGACATGAATGTTACCATATGATTTTAGAAATTTACTAAGACCTTATTATTTGCTGTTAGAAATGAATATTTAACTTGGAACTACAATTCTGACCAAAATTATAAACCTTTAATGTCCCGAGAAGTTTAATGTGTTAAAATTGAGACAGACCCAAGTGGACTCTGAAGGTTCATGTAAGAATCTTCAGTGAGACCGATTTTTGGACTTCAGAGATGCAGTGTTGCTATGGTGGTAGGTAGCCACAGAATTCCAGGCACTAGGAAAGGGGAAAGGTGGAGGGGACCAAACCCTCTGGATGCAGAGTGGTAGGTGAGGTGATCCTTGTTGTTCAAAGTGTATATTACCCAGCCTTTGCAGTAAACCAAATTGCACAGAGACTCAAAGTCATAAGAGTATGAGGATATTCACCAGTGGACTAACCACTAACAAAATCAGACCACACTCAAATGTATTTTGCTGCATAATATCAGCACCTGTGTGTACATTTTGAAGAAAATGGAGAAAACCACTAGACCATTCAGGTATGACCTAAATGAAATCCCTTATGACTATACAGTGGAAGTGAGAAATAGATTTAAGGGACTAAATCCGATAGACAGAGTGCCTGATGAACTATGGATGGAGGTTCGTGACATTGTACAGGAGACATGAATCAAGACCATCCCCATGGAAAAGAAATGCAAAAAAGCAAAATGGCTCTCTGAGAAGGCCTTACAAACAGCTGTGAAAAGAAGGGAAGTGAAAAGCAAAGGAGAAAAGGAAAGATATACCCATTTGAATGCAGAGTTCCAAAGAATAGCAAGGAGAGAGAAGAAAGCCTTCCTCAGTGACCAGTGCAAACAAATAGAGGAAAACAATAGAATGGGAAAGACTAGAGATCTCTTCAAGAAAATTAGAGACACCAAGGGAACATTTCATGCACAGATGGGCTCAATAAAGGACAGAAATGGTATGGACCTAACAGAAGCAGAAGATATTAAGAAGAGGTGGCAAGAATACACAGAAGAACTGTACAAAAAAGATCTTCATGACCCAGATAATCACGATGGTGTGATCACTCACCTAGAGCCAGACATCCTGGAATGTGAAGTCAAGAGGGCCTTAGTAAGCATCACTACAAACAAAGCTAATGGAGGTGATGGAATTCCAGTTGACCTATTTCAAATCCCGAAGGATGACGCTGTGAAAGTGCTGCACTCAATATGCCAGCAAATTTGGAAAGCTCAGCAGTGGCCACAGGACTGGAAAAGATCAGTTTTCATTCCAATCCCAAAGAAAGGCAATGCCAAAGAATGCTGAAACTACCGCACAATTGCACTCATCTCACACGCTAGTGAAGTAATGCTTAAAATTCTCCAAGCCAGAAGTGCGGGGGCGGCCCCGCAGATCTGTCTCTTGCTTCAACAGTGCTTGGACGGAACAGACGCAGGGACGCCCCTTGCTCCAGCCTCCGATCACCCTCCAACCTTTTTTCCAGTCGCAACCTCCGAGTCAGCCACCCAGCTGTCCGCGATCACCGGGACCAGCCACCATTTTTTAACTCATTATTACCGACCAGATTATTACCGAATCTGAGCTCCCAGATTCGTCAGAATTATTCTACCGAGGTGGAGGCCGCCGTCAACCGCCTGGTTAACATGCAACTGCGGGCTTCCTACGCCTACCTCTCTCTGGGCTTCTATTTCGACCGCGACGATGTGGCCCTGGAGGGTGTGGGTCACTTTTTTCGCGAATTGGCCAAGGAGAAGCGCGAGGGCGCGGAGCGTCTCTTGAAAATGCAAAAACAGCGTGGCGGCCGCGCCCTCTTCCTGGACGTGCAAAAGCCATCTCAAGATGAGTGGGGTAAAACCCAGGACGCTATGGAAGCCGCCCTTCTCGTAGAGAAGAACCTGAATCAAGCCCTGTTGGATCTGCATGGCCTGGCTTCTGCCCGCGGAGACCCCCACATCTGTGACTTCCTGGAGAACCACTTCCTAGATGAGGAAGTGAAACTCATCAAGAAGATGGGTGACCACCTGACCAACCTCCTCAGGCTGGCTGGTCTCCAGGCTGGGTTGGGCGACTATCTCTTCGAAAGGCTCATCCTCAAGCACGACTAGGAGCTTCTGGAGACCAGTGGCCATTGAAGAACCCACCTAACATCAGGGCTGCCTGAAGCCCCTCTCTGCAGCCACTAGGCAGCTTTTTAACACCCTGGAGCCCTCCCTCAAGCCTTGGACCAAAAGGAAACAATAAAGCTTTTTGCAGCATAAAAAAAAAAATTTTTTTTTCCAAGCCAGGCTTCAGCAATACGTGAACCGTGAACTTTCAGATGTTCAAGCTGGCTTTAGGAAAGGCAGAGGAACCAGAGATCAAATGGCCAGCATCCTCTGGATCATCGAAAAAGCGAGAGTTCCAGAAACACATCTATTTCTGCTCTATTGACTATGCCAAAGCCTTTGACTGTGTGGATCACAATAAACTGTGGAAAATTCTGAAAGAGATGGGAATCCCAGACCACCTGACCTGCCTCTTGAGAAATTTGTATGCAGGTCAGGAAGCAACAGTTAGAACTGGACATGGAACAACAGCCTGGTTCCAAATTGGGAAAGGAGTATGTCAAGGCTGTATATTATCACCCTACTTATTTAACTTATATGCAGAGTACATCATGAGAAACACTGGGCTGGATGAAGCACAAGCTGGAATCAAGATTGCCAGGAAAAAGATCAATAACTGCAGATATGAAGATGACACCACCCTTATGGCAGAAAGTGAAGAAGAACTAAAGAGCCTCTTGATGAAAGTGAAAGAGGAGAGTGAAAAATTTGGCTTAAAGCTCCACATTCAGAAAACAAAGATCATGGCATCCGGTCCCATCACTTCGTGGCAAATAGATGGGGAAACAGTGGAAACAGTGCCAGACTTAATTTTTCTGAGCTCCAAAATCACTGCAGATGGTGACTGCAGCCATGAAATTAAAAGACGCTTACTCCTTGGAAGGAAAGTTATGACCAACCTAGATTGCATATTAAAAAGCAGAGACATTACTTTGCCAATGAAGGTCGGCCTAGTCGAGGCTATGGTTTTCCCAGTGGTCATGTATGGATGTGAGAGTTGGACTATAGAGAAAGCTGAGCGCCAAAGAATTGATGCTTTTGAACTGTGGTGTTGGAAAAGACTCTTGAGAGTCCCTTGAACTGCAAGGAGATCCAACCAGTCCATCCTAAAGGAGATCAGTCCTGAGGGTTCATTGGAAGGACTGATGTTGAAGCTGAAACGCCAGTGCTTTGGCCACCTGATGCGAAGAGCTGACTCATTTGAAAAGACCCTGATGCTGGGAAAGATTGAGGGCAGGAGAAGAAGGGGACGACAGAGGATGAAATGGTTGGATGGCATCACCGACTTGATGGACATGGGTTTGGGTGGACTCCAGGAGTTGGTGATGGACAGGGAGGCCTGACGTGCTGCAGTTCACGGGGTCGCAAAGAGTCAGACATGACTGAGCAACTGAACTAAACTGTCTGTACTCAGTCGCTCAGTTGTGTCCGACCCTTTGCGACCCCATGGACTGTAGCCTTCCAGGCCCCTCTGTCCATGGCATTTTCCAGGCAAGAATACTGGAGCAGATTGCCATTTCCTACTCCAGGGGATCGTCCAGAACCAGGGATCAAACACACTTCTCCTGTGTCTCCTGCATAACAGGTGGATTCTTTACCATTGAGCCACCTGGGAAACTCCCTAGCTAGGCCCAATATGTCAACATCTTTGTTAGTTAGTACCTGGTCAGTTCATCAACCTTGCAAATATCTGAAAATGCAACATAAATACATTGCACATTTAATTCATGGTGCAGTACTGATCTTGTAAAAGGTCCAGAATCTCACAAGATGGAAACAAGTGATGTTGAAAGAAGTGGAGGGATGATGGACTTTTTTGACAAATGAAAACCTAGAACAATCACTCCAGTGAACAACTGAAGGAAAAAAGCTAAAAGTCTCTGACCAAAAAAAAAAAATTTTTAATGCCAAAAATATTAGAGATGCCTGTGTGAACAATTAAAACTCCCTAAGCTATTTTTTTTTCTAAAGTAATCTACTTTATGATTTTGTGAAAGTCAAAGGTGGAGGGAAGAACGTTTGTATCTTGCTCAAATGCATTTTCATAGGGAAAATTATTCTGAAAAATCCACATTTGATTCAGTATTTTGAGAATTGGCACATAGCTGCAAATATAGATGAAATTTTGTTAAATACAAAATTTAATTTAAAATTTTTTGGTTTTGTTTTTGAAGGTAAAATTCTAAACAGTTTTTCAATATCTGCTGTGAAAATTTGGAACTTGTTTTCAGTACATTTTAAGTGGCCTTTTAATCTCAGCTATGATCATCTCTAATTACCCTGAAAGGCACCTGAACCACAATGAGGGCTCTGCATCAGATTGAAGAGGAGAGGCCGAGAGAGGACATAATAGGGAGCTGGGTTCTATCCTCACATCCCTCCCATTTGTTCTCTTAGGGGCATGAGCCATATCTGGAACTCAGGTGTGCTCTGTGCTTCCTTGAACTCGACACTGCTCCAACTGCAGCACACGAGTCTCAAGATTTATAAGTGCTCCAAATATATAAAGGAAATGAAAAGTATATGGAAAGCAATGTGTAGAATTTTTTTTTTATGCAGCCCAAGTTAGTGACAATACAATGTTCAGGATGTTTGTTTCCATAACGTGTGTCATTCTTCAAAACTATCACACTGGAATCTCCCTGTGTTCTTTTATCTAGGAAAATATAATAGTGTAGAGTTATGATATTAACACTTAAGTGATGAAATGCCTTTCCTGAATTCAGTTTTCTAGATACTATCAACATTTAGGAACACTCTGTAATCTTTGAATTCTTGTGCATAGATACTCTGTTCTTGTCACCAAGGATTTTGGAAATTAAAACTTCAAATTTTTTTTTTTTTTGACGACTAGTAGCCATACTATTCCTCCTAAGAACAGAACATTGGAAGGGAATTGTACTCGTTAGTCTTCTTATCTTCAAACAACTGAGTTTATTCTGGCTGGCTCAAGCAGTATAAGCAATGTATTTTAAAAGAGAAGGTAGTTTATATTACCATTAAGAGAACTGGGGAAACTTATTTCAAGGCTATTTCCCCCAGAATAATAGACAAAACCTTGCTTCAGAAATGGCCCCATGAGAAATCTGTTGACATTGCTGCCACCAAGGCTAAGCACTAAATGCAAGTACTTCAACTTGTTGCCACTGCCACCTCTGTGAGCATAGCTCATGAATTTCTGCCCAGTGAAATTCAGTCTCCAACACTCCTACCTCAAAGGCCAGACAGCTCTGCTGCCACCTACAGAAGGAAAGCCCATCACAGACCCTCTTTGCTTGGATCTCTTGAATGAGTCTCCTGCAAGTGCATATGGTGATGTTCATGTCACGTGCCTGCATCTCAGCTGCAAGAAAAACTAGGAGCTCAGCTCTTTGTGGGTGATAAGAATTGCATGTTGTATAAATTTCTCTCAATATTAAAAAGCAACTCAAAAAATAATGGCAGGCACAAATATGATTAATGTCCAAGACAGGGGAATATACGAAGTTCCATTAACCTATCTCTATGACTGAGTGACTGAACTGAACTGAACTGAGTGAGGAAATCTGATGTGAAGAACAGATTCATTGGAAAAGATCCTGATGCTGGGAAAGATTGAAGGTGGGAGGAGGAGACAACAGAGGATGAAATGGTTGAATGGCATCACCGACTCAATGCACAGGAGTTTGATCAAGCTCTGGGAGTTGGTGATGGACAGGGAAGCCTGGCATGCTACAGTCCGTGGGGTTGCAAAGAGTCAGACATGACTGAGCAACTGAACTGATTCAGGAAATCGGCTCCCAGGTGGTCTTTATGTAAACAGGTCCTGAAGAAACCTAATGTGTGTTGAATGAAACCAACTCCACTCATCTGCCCGTATTGGACAAAGAGGTCAGCAACATTTCCCTGGTTTGGAATGAAACTTTGTCCAATGGAAGCACTCCATGATAAATCATCACCATCAACATCATCACCATAATCATCATCACCATCTCTAACTTTTACTGAGCACTAATATTATGGCCTTCCCTTGTGGCTCAGCTGGTAAAGAATCCGCCTGCAATGCGGGAGACCTGGGTTTGATCCCTGGGTTGGGAAGATCCCCTGGAGAAGGGAAAGGCTATCCACTCCAGTATTCTGGCCTGGAGAATTCCATGGACTGTATAGTCCATGACTATACACGACTGGACTGAGCGAATTTCACTTTCACTTTCAATATTATACACCAGAAACTGTGATATAAATGCTTTGTAACAATATTTTGTTTAATTATCTCAAAAACCCTATATAGTAAAAATGTTTATCACTATTTTTACAGGTGAAGATTCTGAGATGTATAGAGGTTAACCAATAAACCAAAACCTGCCATATGTAAAAGAAATGCTAGAATTGGAACTCACATTGACTAGAAAGTCCAGGCTCTTGATCAACACTGTGCATCAATTCAACAGAGCCTTGCAGGGGATTCTAAGTTCAGTGTACATGGAGATGGTGCCTGGTGTTGATGGATATATGCTGTGTATATGCACCCAGGAACACTGACTTCATTTTCGGTATTTCTCCAGCCTCTGCCTCACCTGCCGGCCTTGGGGCGTGTGACCAAGGACTGTCCAATCAGAGAGCTCTCCCAGGACTCTTCTGTTGTTGTTTAGTGCTAAGTTGCCTCAGACTATTTGCAACCCCACAGACTGTAGCCCGCCAGGCTCCCCTGTCCACAGGATTGTCCAAGAATACTGGAGTGGGATGCCACTTCCTTCTCCAAGGGATCTTCCCAACCTAGGGATCGAACCTGCATCTCTTCTACTGGAGGTATTGGCGAAAAGGTTCTTCTACCCTCTGGAAGCAGCATGTAAGCAGATGTTATAGGAAAGAGGAGTGAGCCTGAGGTAAATGCTTCAGAGAAACAACTTATTCAATTTCCACATGAAGATGAACCTCCAAGAATTTGGAAAAGATTCTGTTGGGAACCCAAGATTCTACCACAGAATAAGGAGACTTGGTCATGAGAAAAGATACAAGTACCAGTGTTAGTCAAAAAACTAACTTGATCCTAAAAAGTCCTCAGTGAGTGGAACATTAATGATACTGAGGGTCATGAAGTATAGAGTATAATTATCAACATGACCAAATCAAACCAAAACACCTCCGAATGATTTTATTATGTTGACTTTTGGGGATAAACATTTGCCTAAAAGAATGATTATTATTAACTGTAGGTAAGAGGTTTCTTTTTATTTGTTAGATATACATCCCATAATTAAGTAAAAAAAGTCATTTGGATGCTTTTTGTAGGTAACTCATCCAGCTATCTCACCAGGACTCAACTTTACTCATAATCATGAGTCATGCCAAGATGGCAGCTGTCTTCAAGAAGGCAGTGCAGTGGAGTGACTTGGGGGAAAGTGATGGGACCCCAGAGATTAGAGGAATGCCACCGTGATTGGCATTCCAGGATTGGAATGCCAATGATTCCAGGAGCCTGGAATAAGAAATACCAGAGTACCACAGAGTATTAGCTCAGATCCCTTTGCCCTAGACCACCCTGAGGTCCTATGCCCTCCTCACTGATTCTCAAAGCTCAAGAGTTTGGTGTCAGACCCAACCCTAAGGAGCGAAAACTGAAACCCTCTCTTAAGCTATGTGGTGTTCATCTTCGGTCACCATGTCTTCGTCTTTTTATTTTTTAAGTCAAAATTTCCCTCAGTAAAAAGGAAATACATGCTTATGATATAAAATCTGGAACACATTTAAAAAGAGAAAGAAGAAAATCACCATTAACTTTGCCTCCCGAAGATGACACTGGTGTCCATTTTGTTCCCCGTCCTTTCTGATGTGCCTCTTCTACTATAAAATTGTATCTAGGGATTTGAAGAGTTTGTTTTCAATCCAAGTCCTTCTTTGATTTTGGGAAAGTTACTAATAGAGAAAATCAGTGATAATTTTATAGTGTCAACATTACTGCAATGACAGGCTGAACATGACTTCCTAAGAGGAATGGTGGTTTATCTTTTTCTATTTTAACTCCATTCACAAGTCACTTCCTGCTTACTCATAGCTCTTCTAAACTGCTATTTGGAGAAACCAATTCTAATCACAGGCAGAACTAGCAAATCTACATCCACTTAACTGTCTTTTATTTGTCCCTCAAGGAAAAGATTCACATTCATTGCTCGTTAAACATCTGGAATAAAAAAAATTGTGTTTGCAATCTGAACCTTGTTTGTTATGAGTTGCAAGATTGTTTAGGGGTTATTGCTTTTGAAAAAGTGAGGTAACTAGCTAAAAGCCATTATACAAATAAATACAGAACTATGAGACTGAATCATTAAGACATTCTTTAGAGTGCTGTGAATTATGCAGTTTGTTTTCTTTTAAGCATTTCTGTAGAGATATTGCAATTTGAGAATGAATGAAAATTAAACAAGATTAAATTTAAGAATTTCTCTAAAAACTTTATATATAAAGAATTTATTAATATAAAATTATGTGTAAAGAATTTATATGCAGTATAGTACATGAATATGTTTATGTATAAATATATATAAATTATGGCTATGAAAACAGTTCTAAATCCATGCTATTAATAAAACTAGCTTCAAGTATGTGTCCCAAGGCCTTTGACTTCAGAGTTCTAAAGACATTTTATAGTCTTATAAATGCTTTTGAAATAATCCCAACGAAAACTTCATTTTTCCTAAGAAAAGAGTTGAACTCTGAATACGTATTTTTTTCCACTAAGATAATTGCAAAAGAAGATATATGTTAGAAAATATCACTTTGCATAAATTTAAATGAAGCCCGAAGGTTTGCACATCAACATATATTTATTGTGGATATTAAGTGGTTATTCATTTTAAAAATTTGCATGAGACTTGTTTGATGGAATTTAATAGGATTACAGCTCTTGACAGAGTCCAGAGCCTCTTCTCAGGGACACTGCAATTGCAACATCCTAACTGAGGGATGTTTGCCAGACGCTAATGACAGGAGTACCCTGGCTCTCTGTATAGAACTAATTGCACAAATGAGAAGTTGTACCAACAGAAGTGCTGTGTCTGTGCCTGGAGCTGGCATTGTCTGTTTTCTCAATTGGTAATGTTTCCATTGGCAGTGTGGAGAGATTTTTTTTGTTTGTTTCATTTTCCTTTGAACTTTGTGCTTTGTTTTTGGTAAATATTGAGAATTCTGAACAAAGTAATATATGAACATATATGTATAATATACCCAGCATTTTCTGTACATGTACTGTTTATGCATATGTAGATAAGGATGCAGCTTTGAATGTGTGTATGCATCGTCCCTAGACAGTGCTGAGAATGCAATAACAAATTTTTTACTCTTTGAAGTGCCCTTTTCTAAATGCCAAACTGACCAGCCTCTTCTAACTACATGTTTTTCCTTATAATGCTACAGTTCTGATTCAACGGACATGAATTTGAGCAAACTCTGGGAGATGGTGAAGGACAGGGAAGTCTGGCATGCATGGAGTTGCACAGAGTCAAACAAGACTTGAGGACTGACCAATAGCAACACAACAACAAAGTTTAATTTGATTTTTTAATCTCAGCTAATCCAAAATCTTCCTTTCCTCCCTCCCTCTCTTCCTTTCATAAATTTTTGAGAGTCTACTTTATGTCAATTGCTGCACTAAGTCCTGGATATACAGTGTTGAATAGAGCAGACCCAGCTTGTATTCTCACCATTGAGAATGCCCTTCAAGATTATTTCTCCTTGGTAATTCAAGGGAACTAATCTCTTTCATTTTGTGTGGTGTTGGTTTGGTCCTCTGGGAGGCAGACACTAGTACAGACTTAGGTGTCCAAGAAATGCCTGTGGGAGATAAAGGCAAGAGGAGGCACGAGTAGATCAGGAGCCTCAGACTGCAATGCAGACTGGCACCTGTGAAAGGAGTTAGAGAAAGAAGTGGGGTTGGGTTGGAAGAACTTTGGATAACAGTGCAGTCCTGAGCAAAAGCCGGGCCACATCATCAAGAAGCTCCCTCAGGGAGCCTGTTAGAGGAGACCTGGGTTGGGCCTGGCTGTAGTACTTCTGCCATTGACTGGGAATAGCCTGGTGGCCTTGGCATGCATCTTAGTAGATTCCTAAAGTATGGCAGCTGGAGGCTACCAGCTAATGACAGTTCTTAACCCAGGTTCTCTCCTGAGGGACAACTGTATGGTATACTCCATGGCTGCCACGTAGATAGATTTTAGGGTTTTATCCACAGATTGTACAATATCTGCATGCTCAGTTGTGTCCAACTCTTTGCGACTCCGTGGACTGTAGCTTTCCAGGCTCTTCTGTCCATGGAATTTTCCAGGCAAGAATAATGGGGTGGGTTGCCATTTCCTTCTCCCGGGGATCTCCCTGACCCAGGGATCAAAACCGAGTCACCTGTGTCTTCTGTGTTGGCAGGCAGATTCTTTACCATGGCGCCATCTGGGAGATGATCTTCAGAGGCAACTTTATTTTCAAGTTTTTGGAAGGCATAGGAGGACAGTGAGAGTGGAAGAAACATTTCACTTCTGCCCCCAGGTAAAGACTGCTGTATCAAGAATTTAACTGTCTGGCAACAAGGGAAACAAGCAAGCACAGGGAGCTATATTCACTATCCTGTGATTAAACCATAATGGAAAAGGGTATGAAAAAGATTATGTATCTGTATATATGTATAACTGAGTCACTTTGCTGTTTAGCAGAGATTAACACAATATTGTAAATCAACTATATTCAATAAATTTATTAAAAAGAATAAATAATATGAATAAAAATGTATACTATGAATTCACAGTGATGGTACAAAATTTGAAAGGTGAAATTTAACAAAAATAATTTTGTGTGAAAAAAATTAATTTTGTAACACCTAAACAAGTGCATTACTGTGTCCTTCTTTTTAGGAGAGAGGTCTAGCGCCCTCCATGGTCCAACTCCACTGAAAGTGTAAATAGGACTGTTTGTAATGATGCATTTCTTTGGATGTCTAAGGCTCCAAATCCTTTTTTTCACTCTTGCACAATAGACACTTATCAGCAGTAAGGTATAAAATTAGACACACAGCAGGCATCCTATATTGCCTGTCTCTTCTAGACTGCTTGTGCTACCTACAAATCTAGGACGTCCAGCCCTGCAGTTCTAGGACATCTTGGATTGCCTTTCCTCTTCTCTTAAACAAAATTAAGCCAAAACCACACCATCCCATGCCACCACCACCACCAAAAGACTTGTAGTTGAGGAAAAGATAGACCAAGTTAAAAAATGGATTAAAAAATGAAAACTACAAAACCATGTGATTATCTCCAGAATAGTTGTACCCTAATGCATTTCCATTGGACCCTCCTCCAGCTTGCCCTCCCATCAGGTAGCTCTAGTGGGTCTGAAAACATAGGCAGCCCAAAGGATTTTAACCCATAGTATAGCAAGCCAACAACTCTCCATCTCCAAAATGATTATCACCAAGAAAAAATTGAATACCAGCAGTCAACTGAATTCTTCAGGGCAAAAACAAATAACTGAATACTAAGTGTCCAGATGGGTAGTATTTCAGATGAAGACATGGTGGTTGGACTCTTTTTTTTTTTTTAATCTCTGCTAAAAGCACTAAAGAAACAGGAGAAACTTGCTTCTTGGTTTTCAAAAAGGGAAACATGAGAACATTAGACACAATGAGAAGGAGATTAGGAGATTCTCACTATGCTACTCCTCAACATTTTTGTGGTTGGATCTACACTTATCCAAAAAACTAGCTTCCTACATTAATTTTAAAGCGTAACTATGATGTCTTTAATGTTCTGAGAAACAGTAAATTAAAACATACTTTAGCTGAGTATCCAAATGTGTGCTATTCAATGACAGCCACCAGTCACATGTGACTATTTAAATTTAAATTAAACTTATATCAATTAAAATAAAATTAAAAAATTCACTTCCACAGTTGTACACTTCACATTTTGAGTATCCAGGAGCCACAGCTATGGGGCAGCACTGATTTAGATGACTGGTTAGATTTTAAATAAATTGGCCTGGTCTACAAGATAGTCAAACAGCTTCTCACTTGCAAGTGTTTAAATAAATAGTGCGTTTGCCTTTAGCAAATGTTTATAACTTATCTGTCTCACTGTGAGAACTCCCCTCCTTGCTGACCTTCCACTCTCTTCTTTCTTGCCCTTCCTTTCATTGATTCTTTTCTTGTATGGTGTGAAGACAAGTTGCTCCCAAACATTCTCAGCAGGTTTTGCCTGCCTCTCCCATCCCTGGTGTTTAAAGCCCAGGGGAAAAGATAGACTTTAAATCAGTTAGAATTTCAAGAAAACTAACTGGAGATTCGTACCCTTCCTCTTGAAAATGAGCTTTAGCAACAGGTTAAATTCAAATTGTTAGAACTAAACAAAATTATTAGCTTAATTCTATTTATTATTTAGCCAAGTACAGATTTAAAAGAACTTACAATTATATAAAAATGAAAAATATATTTGAAAGCTAGGACAGACAGCTTTAATTATCTTTTCAGAGGAGTCTTTAGAAAAATCAATGGTCTCTCTGAAATTCTAAAAAGTTTTACAATATGTGAAACTTACAGTGTTTCAAAGAAATCAGAAATATTTTTATATTTACTTTGGTCAAATGTCACATATATAATTAGGGACTATAATTAGGTCTATTGTTTAAATCATTAATAAAATCTTTCCCATCAAATCAGACACTAGTTTTGAATTTAATTGCGCAGCACATATGAATCCTCTAGTGCTAGAGCTAGGTGTTACAAAAGCAAAACTTTATCGATTTTTCTAGAGCTGAAATCATGCCATCTCTCAAGCCCAGGTGGCACTAGTGGGAAAGAAACTGCCCGCCAGATTCCTCCTGCCTGCAGGAGCCTTAAGAGACTTGGATTTGATCCCTGGGTTGGGAAGATTCCCTGGAGAAGGGCAGGGCAACCCACTCCAGTATTCCAGCCTGGAGAATCCCATGGACAGAGGAGCCTGGCGGGCTACAATTCATGGGGTCTCAAAGTGTGTTAAGTGAAGTGACTTAACACACACAAAGCCCTAGAAGGCAGAAAGCCTCATCCTACTTCTTGAGTCTAAACCCAAATCACTGCCAGTTTCTTCTCAGTTTATTTTGGGTAGTTACTCAGTGGTCATCATTTCCCTTCTCTTCCTCTTCTTCAAGGAGTGACCTCATTAATTCACTCATCTAATATTTACTGAGCTACCACTATTCAGCAGGAACCAGGCACTGGGGATATGATGGCAAATAAGACAAAGTCATAGGACTTCCCGGGTAGTTCAGTGCTTAAGAATCTGCCTTCCAATAATAGGGACATGGGTTGGATACCTGGTTGGGAAACTAAGATCCCATCTGCCCAGGGGCAACCAAGCCCTCACGTCATAAGAACTGAGCTCCGTGCATGCACCACAACTAGAGAGAAGCCATGTGTGCACAATAATTAAAAAAAAAAGACAAAGTCCTTCCCCTCAGAGAGCATGTGTTCCAGTCGGGAAGGAGGACAATAAGAAAGCAAACAAATAAATACATGAAAAATATTGACACTAGTAAAAGCTCTAGAGAAAATTAAAACAGGATGTTGTGGTAGAAAGCCCTGGGTGAACAGGGAATCCTCACTGTGATAATATTTAAGCCAAGACCTGAATAATAAGAAAGAACCAGGCTTGAGAAAGAGAAAAGAGCATTTGGATGAAGGAAACAGGAGACACCAGCTCAAAGGTGAGAAAGAGCTTGGCTTCTAGTCTCTGAAGACTTCCATGAGCTCCAGCAGCAGCAAAGGGGATAGTGTATCTCCTCCCTAACCCTGAGCAATGCATCTGGCTACCTCAGTAAGGGAGGGACTTGGGCAACCAGCAAATCTTAGGAAAAAGAAACTTTCATATTATCTTAGACTTTTACCACACAAAAGTAAGCATTCTTTAATCAACTTGTGCACTTCTCCCCTTTCATTTTCTATTCCTTGTGTAACTTTTTTTTTTTTTTTTTACTCTTAGTAGAAAATAGCCCAACTGGTAAAGAATCTGCCTGTGATACAGGAGACCTGGGTTCAGTCCCTGGGTTGGGAAGATCCCCTGGAGGAGGGCATGGCAACCAACTCCAGTATTCTTGCCTAGAGAATCCCCATGGACAGAGGAGCCAGGCAGGCTGCAGTCCATGGGGTCGCAAAAAGTTGGACATGACTGAGCGACAAAGAATAGCACAGAACAGAAACAATGTTAAGAAAGCATGGAGTTTGGTATAACATAATTTTTGAAGCAAAAGCCAAGATGATGCTTTTTCTTTCACAGGCGCATCATCTTTCTTGCAGGACCACACTAGCCAGTTGTCACTCTTGCCTCAGTTGGGCACCAAAACGAGAAATACGTATGGTGAAGTTCTTGGGGAACTTCTTTATGCCAATGTGATTTTTCAAAACATATATCATAATTAACGGGCTTCCCAGGTGGCTCTACTATTCTTTCCCAGTAGTAAAGAATCTGCCTGTCAAGCAGGAGACATAAATGGCTACTCACTCCAGTATTCTTGCCTGGAGAATACCATGGACAGAGGAGTCTGGCAGGCTACAGTTCATGAGGTTGCAAAGAGTCAGACATGAGTGAGCACACACACACACACACACACACACCTTAATTAATATACATCTAATATTCTCTCTAAAGTCTTTAAATTATTATTTATTTCTTGAGACTATGTCATCTGTCCACCTATTTGTATGTCCATACATCCATCCACCTGTTGGGCAGATTTCATCAAATATACAAGGGTCAGGTCCTTCTTGATCCAGTCCTGCTTAAACCCTTTCCTCTCTCCCCTCCCTTGGAATCCCTTTGGCCCTTTTTCCATGCTGTGCAGCTTAGCACTTTATGATGTATTGAATGCATTATCCATTCTGACCACTGCAATGGTGGCAAGAATTAGGGTAGATATTATTTCCATCTCGCTAATGAGGAAACCAAAGCCTGGAGTATTGACATCTATGAGTGATCTATTCTCTATTAAATATCCATCTGTCTTTCTTTTTTTAAATTATCTTTTATTGAAGTATAGTTGATATACAGTCCTAGTTTTAGATGTATAACATAGTAATTCAATATTTCTATAGATTATATTCCATTCAAAGAAATACTAAATCACTATGTTGTGTATCAGACACTAGCATAGTGTTGTATGTCAATTATACTTCAGAAACATTTAAAAAAGAGATAACGTTTGTGGTTACCAGAAGTGGAAGGCAGCATAGGGAAAAGAATCGGATGAAGGCTGTGAAAAGGTACAAACTTCCAGTTATAGGATAAGTGAGAACCAAAGATGCCATGTACAACATGTTAAATATATTAACACTGCTGCATGTTATGTGTGAACATTTTGGAGAGAATGGGTACTGAAAGTTCTCATCACAAGAAAAAAAGTTTTGTATTTCTTTACTTCTGTACTGTGAAATGGAATATTTCCTGCCATCTCAATAAATAAGGATGTCCCAAGCATCCGTGAATCCAGCCCTCCAGATATGAATTTCTGAGCCCAGGAAGAGCAATGCCTGCTATCTGACAGCAGTCGAGCTTCCACCACAAGCTGCCACCACTCCCTATGGTGAGCAAGGAACTAAGAATATGAGTCATCAAACCGCAGGCTGCTGGCCCCAGATGGCTGAGATACACGTGAAAGGAATGATTTCAGTAAGTCTAGACTCTTGCCTCTTCCCATACATACAAAAGCACTAAATTTCTTAAACTGAGATATCTGGTTTTCCTTAATTAACAAGAATCTTTCAGTGTTCAAACTACCTGCCCCTTGCTGCAAACTTCTGTCTAAACTGACTCCTCCTCCTGCCTCCTTGGAGCAGCTCTCTCAGGGTCACTTGAGATGCTGTCTCCCAGGCTGAAGTCCTAAAAATTCCCAAAAAATAAAACGAGACTTTGAACTCCTAGGTTGTGACTACATTTTAAAGTTCACAATACCTACAGGAGGTGGTAACTGGACTTGTGATAATCACTTCATGGTGTATGTGGGTCAAATCATCATGCACCACAGCTTAAGCTTATACAGGACTACTAATCTTATGTAGATTATGTCTCAAAAAAACTGGAAGGAAAAAAAGCAATGGAGTAAATCTCTATGTACTGGTAAGAAACAGATGATCAAGTTTTATATGCTTAAAAAGTAAATTGTTAAACATTGTTATAATAGGATCCCATTTGTGAAATAATATAGATGTCTCTGTGTGTATGTACATGTACATATTTGTATACACACATACATGTTTATATTTATCCATATGTATTTGTATATGCATGAAAAATCTGGAAAGTAGGCAACTGCAAGAGGGACTTCTATGTTTACCTTACATTCTTCTGAATATATGAATTATTTACAATAAGAATATGGCAATTTTATAATTTAAGTTTTCTTTTACAATTAAAATAAATACTTTGTACTAGGTGAAAAAAAGTTATTACAAAATAATGTCTACAATTCTCTGTCCTGTAAATATGTCCGTGTTACTTTGCCTGTGCTGTGCTCAGTCATGTCTGACTCTTTGAGACCCTATGGACTGTAGCCCACCAGGCTCCTCTGTCCGTGGGATTCTCCAGGCAACAATACTAGAGTGGGTTGCTATAGCCTGCTCCAGGAGATCTTCCCTATCCAGTGACTGAACCCATGTCTCCTGTGTTGTAGGCATGTTCTTTACTGCTGAGCCACTGGGGAAGCCCATTGCTTTGCCTGTTTTCCTAAAGAGTTAAACATGTACTTTTGACCCGGAAATCCCATTCTTACATCTTTTCTCAAGAGAAATAAAAATATATGTCTACAAAAAGACTTATACATGAATATTTATTGTCATTTTATTCATACTAGCTCAAAGGTAAAATAGCCCAGGTGTTTAACAACAGGAACGTAGATAAACAAATTGCAGTACATGTATACAATGGAAAACTACTCAGTCACAAAAAAGGAAGAACCTTTTTTTAATGCCTACCAGAACATGGATGAATCTCAAAAACATTATGCTGAGCAAAAGAGGCCAGACTAAAAGAGTACATAATACGATTCCATTTATATGACATTTTGAATCAGGAAAACTAATCTGGAGCAGCAAAAAGCATATCAGTGGTTTTCTGGGGTCAAAAATAGGGGTGGGTAGTGGATGAGTATAGATAACAAAGAGTGCAAGAGGACTTTTGGGGGAGGTAGAAATGTTCTATAGCTCAATTATGGTGGTGGTTCCATGGGTATATGCTTTTGTCACAACCCACTGAACTGTACACTTAAAATAGGTAGATGTTGTATGAAATTTATATATCGATAAAAACAATTAAAAAAATATATATATCTACCTATAAAATGTACATATATGTGTGTGTGTTCTTAAATCAGAGAAGGCAATGGCACCCCACTCCAGGACTCTTGCCTGGAAAATCCCATAGATGGAGGAGTCTGGTGGGCTGCAGTCCATGGGGTGGCTAAGAGTCGGATACGACTGAGTGACTTCACTTTCACTTTTCACTTTCATGCATTGGAGAAGGAAATGGCAACCCACTCCAGTGTTCTTGCCTGGAGAATCCCAGGGACGGGGGAGCCTGGTGGGCTGCCGTCTATGGGGTCGCACAGAGTCGGACACGACTGAAGTGACTTAGCAGTAGCAGTTCTTAAATTCCCTTTCCTCTGTATAAGAAGGTTTATGAAGATGTAGGGAACTATATGTAAGCCAAAGTTCCAGACAAAGAAGACACTGTAACCAAGAATGAGCATGTTTCTCAGCTTTGAGGATAACATGCAATGAGCAGGTAGAAATAGATTCCAAAATATAGGAGTGAGGCCACTGCACACACTGGAAATTCAGTTCCTGGGAGGGTAGGCTTCTAGCTGCTCTTCCTAAGCAGTGGCTCATAGATTCCAATAGAGCATAATACAAAGTAAAAAACTGAGGTGGTAATACCTGTGGCCTGGCCTCATTAGGTCCCTGGGGAGGAGGGTGGTAGCGGGGGCAGGGGCAGCGCTGACTCCCCTGAGACCCAGGGGCCTCTCTGGGACTGCAGCTGCTTGCTGGCTCCCCCTAGAGGTGGGGACTCTCCAGTGGGAATGAAGAGAAAGCCTTTCCCACAGTGTGGGCTCAAGAGAAGACAAGGCTCACAAGAGAGTTGACCAGAAATCGGTCCTCTTGGAGACTCTGACTTGGAGCTGCTCACCTGGGACTCTGTGGTGGTGAGTTGCTTGGTTCCAGGTTTCTGGTCTGAATGATACCAGGCAGCGGAGATTGGCAGGGCTAGAGCTGAAATGGACACTTGTGGCCAACTCCCCATTCTTGTGCTCTTAGTGCCTGGATTGTCCTTCCCCACTCTTAGTCCAAGTTGTCCTGGCGAGGAGGCTCCACCCTGGCTCTCTGGGGGAGAACAGTGACTCAGGCAGCAGTAAATCAGAGCTTCCTACTCCCCTGGCCGCAGCGAGGAGTTCAGGGATGGGCATCTGACTGCTCCCTCCCCAGAGCCCATGGGTTGCCACGAAACATTTTTGGAGAATGAGACATTTCTGTGAAGAGTGGGATGTGGAGTCATTTTTGCTCTGAGGCTAAGATCTGAGGGGATGTTGGGTCAGATCTGCTGCCACCATCTTGATACTACCGGAGCTATCTCAAAGGAAATGGGATGAGAGATAGAGAGCAGGTCCTAAAGACAGTGCTTGGACCCAGAATCCCAGCATGATTGATGAGTCCATCCTGGGACTCTGTTTTCTCACTCAGTTCCCTAGTCAATTCCCTTCTTTAAACCCACCGGTGTCAGGTTTTCTGTCTCATGCAACTGAAATGGAAAATTCCTGTTGCTTCCACTGCATGGAGTTACCCCACCCCACCCCACCTCCATCAACTGGCAAATATGTCCTTCTCTTTCAAGATTCACTTTATGCACCAATCACCTCTAAGTCTTTTCTGGCTCTCTGGCCCAAGGTGGAACTTCCTTCATTTCCCTCCACTGTACTCCGCACACATTTGTATCAAAACACCTAAATTGCTTTAGAACCCTTATTCTTATCATTGGTGGCTCTCTCTCTATTAAGTTGTAAAGTTCCTGAGGACAGGAGCTGTCTATGCGTTGGTTTTGTATCCTCAGAGTCTAGTCCAGTGTCTGACACATAGTAGGTATATGACTAGCATTGGTTACATGAATCAGTGAATGGGGCAAGAGTCTGTATCCAAGTTTTCCTATACGTGATATTCACATCCTAGCAGCTGGACAGAGTGACGTCATGGAGAATTTTGGGTTAACAGTGGAAAGAACCAATCGTTCATCAGTCAGTCAGTCAGTCAGTCTATCCAAATCTACTTAGGCATCACTCACAGCTGGAACTCCTAGGCTGAGGAGTGACTCATGCTTGGAAATAGGAAACCCAGGGCTGTTTAAAAGCCCCCTAATGCCCAAAACTGATTTTTGTGGCAACCTTTCCCCAACTCTGCTGTCTCTCAGAAGATCTGGGTGAGCAGCTCTGGAGAGCCAAGGGCAGAAAACCTGAGGGATGAGGTTGAAAGTCATGGAATAGTTTCTCAGTATTTGCTAAATTCTTATTGATCAACTGAGTTTGTTTCCTCCAGGTACTTTTTTTGTCTCCATTAATATGAGAAGCCCACTTAGGGTTATAAATATGACCAAAGGCAAAATAAAATGACATTAGTGGATATAAACAGAAAATGTTTGCAGTATTAGATGCTTTCTCAAAAGTATCCTTACCACAGTACTATCAGTAAGTAGGTCTGATCACCTGTCATGTTGTGAACTGATCTTGTTGACTTTTTCTATCTCCCAAATGAGAAGGTCACCAATCCTAAGTTCCATCATCTATTAATATTAACTAGAAAACCTTGGGCAAGTCATTCAGCATATCAAGGGTATAGCTTTATCACCTCCTCAGTGGGACAATAAAATCCTCATCCTTACTTATTAATACATCTCATAGTTGAAATGAGGATTAAATGAAAGGAGAGATGGAAAGTGAAGTGAGCTTGCACGCCTTTTAAGTTCTGTATCCTTTAGTGCACTTGTTACAGACTGCATCTGTCTTTATTTTCTTGGTTGCAAGTGACAGAAAAACAACCCAATCAGCCTTAACTGAAAACAAGATGTTTTGGCCCTTGTAACTGAAAAATCCCGAGACAGATCTGGGATCCCAGACACTCTCTCTCATCTCTGGTTATCTTCAGTGTTGGTTCAATTTCCAAATATTATGTGGTTAGAAGATGCTTCCAGGAGCAGCAGACCTCATTCAAGTATGTTGGGAAAGAGTAATTATTCCCTAAGACTCCCAGTAAAAACTTCATTGAGCTTTATGACTGGATCATGTGCCCATCTGCAAACCAATCAGTGTGACCAAAAGAAATGTCATATATTTTTTTCTGATTATCAAGGCTGAGACACATGTCCATATGTTGAGCCAAGGGTACAATCAACCCCATATTCATTCTATGAACTGAGAGAAGAAGAGTTGGTGATTCCCCAACTCTTTCAAGGGAAATTTCAAGGGAAATTATACTGTGGTTAGTAGTAGGGAGAATAGAAGCTACATGACGAAACAAATGTCAATTACCTATAAATAACTCTTAAGACCTCAGGACACACAAGAGTGGTGATATTGGCTGGAGGCAGATAGGAGAGACAAAGAGGGTCACAAGAGCATACAAACTAGAATTTCTCTGGGTTTATCCCTCCCTGCTATGTGGGAACTTCAGAACCTCAGCTTCCTCCAAATTATCTGGGGAGTCCCTGGAGACTTTAGCAAGAGTCCGTGTACATGTGCGGAACAATTCTTCTGGGTATCGCTCAGGACCTGTAACCTCTTCCCCCTTTGCGGTGGCTTCCTGTGGTGTTTCCATGGCTGCTAAAGCCAAGGTACCCAAAGCACAGTGCTGCCTCTGCATGTCCAGGGCCTTCAGAGACAGCGGAGGCGGTGCACATGTTGCTGAAAGGCCCAAACCCTTTAAAACACGGCGTCTCCTCTCTTCTCCAACAAGGACTCCGTGTGAAGACAATACCCTCCGCTCTCATTTCTGCCATTCAGGCCCTCTTACCTGACAGACAGGGCTCAGGTGTGCCCAAGCCATCAAGTAAGCCAGAAGAAGGGGTTGGGGCACAGCTGTTTGTGGTTACAAAGCCAAGGAAATGAATCCATACAGTCCAGGGAAATTCCTGGATGCAGTGCCTGGTTCAAGTCCCAGTTCAAAGCCCAAGTCCAGGGGAGGGGAACTGATAGTTGAGAAGCACCAAAGGGGAAAAATGAACTTGAGCTTGAGTTGATTGCCCGGTGAGTGTCCTCTCTCTCAGAGCTGCTGGCTGGGCCAGGCTGTGCTTAGTTGGCCACAGAGATTAGTCAAACCACCATGTGTGTTAATATTTAGTCTTTCCTGCAGTCCTCTGCCTCTCTGAGTCCCTGCGGGCTGCGCTGGCCATCAGCCGACAAGGTAAACTACAGAGAACCACGTCTCTCCTGCAGGAGTCGCTCACTGTTGCTCTTGGATCAGTGCCAGAGTTCCAACTCTTTATCCCTTGGGGGATGATCCATTCTTCATGCAAATTCTTGCCTGGGAAGGATGGCAGGGGTGGAGCTGACTGCCCTGCTGGTTTTCCAGGCAGTGCTCAAATACTGTAGAGTGGACATTGCACATCATAAAAACAACATTTAATACAAATTGAGAGCTTGCTGTGTACTGGGCTGATCTAAGGGTTTTACATATGCTGTCTTATTCACTCTTTTTAAAAATAATCTTATTTATTAATTTATTATTTTTGGCTGTGCTGGATCTTGGTAGCTGCGTGGGCTTTTCTTCGGTTGCAGGGAGTGGAGGCTACTCTTTGTTGTGGTGTGTGGGCTTGTCATTGCTGTGGCTTCTCTTGCTGCGGAGCATGGGCCCTAGGGCAGGCAGGTTTCAGGAGCCATGGCTCCTGGGCTCTAGAGCACTGGCTCAATAGTTGTGGCACAAAGGCTTAGTTGCTCTGTGGCTTGTGGGACCCTCCCGGACCCGGAATCGAACCTATGTCTCCTGCATTGGCAGGGGAATTCCTTACCACTGAGCTACTAGGGAAGCAACTCATTCCTTCTTAACAGCAACCTTCTGTGTCAGGAACTATTATTATCCAGTTTATAGGTGAGGTCACTGAAGCAAAGAAAAGTTTAGTAAATGTAACTGTACTTTGAGGCTGAATATTTGTCCATCTCAATCACTGTTGTGTTTCATGTGCTCCATATAATGCCTGACATAGAGGAGTTATCTGAGAAATACTTTTAAAATTGATGGATGTACAGGATATGCTGTAGTAGGCTTTTTTGACCTCTCACTTAGGACCAAGGCAATCATTGCCCCAACTGCTGGGGTGTCAGCATGCTGGGGTGTCAGATGCTAAGGTCTCCTGATTGGCATATGTCTAGGAATTTCCCACAGGACAAGATTTACAACCATTCCCCCAGAATGGCATCCAGAGGTAAGTCTATGTGGGAGTTAAAAAGACCAGTCCCAGTTTGGGAATAGTCTAAGGGGCCATCCCAGTTCCCACTGAGACTGGAGTCAGCTAGGCAGGCCTCTGTTGCATCTGCAGTGCAGTTCAGTCCCTCCTCTGCCCAGTCTTGCTTTCCTCACTTCGTTATAGGTGTCACTGCTGACTAAACACCTTGGTGAGCCACCTACTTGCAAGTCTCCATCTCAGAGTCTGTCTCTAGGCAGTTCGACCCAAGGCAGATAGAACATACTACTCACTCAGCCTTGTGGCTCTCACCTCAACAATCCTCTCTAGAGCTTGACTCTTTTTCTAGAACTGTTTGAGGTGACATGACTATGGGCCATTGCTGCAAAAACCTTTGCCTTCTTCACTGAAACCTCCAAAATTCAGGAAGATGCCACCCCTCATCACAGCTGCTCTTTCTAAACTGGACCCTTTGTCCAGCCCTCATGGCCAGAGATGGCTCTCTCATTCCAGTGCTCCAGGTCATAGTGATGGCTTAAGATACAAAGAAGAAGGCTTCTTCCCTTCAAGATTCTCTCAGGAGCTCCACCCCAGCTTCACAGTCCTGCCTATGAACCCTCCATGCTGATGACCCTCTTGGATCAGACCATCTCCCAAGGCTTCAGTGACCAGCACCACTGTTTCCCAGTGAACCAAGGGCGATGAGTTCAGACTCCTCCTTCCTAGTGAATTCCTGCCAAGTGAATTCCTTCTTGCTCTTACTTCCCATCTGCCTATTGTCAGGGTCACGTTATACACTTCTGAACCACAAAATGGGTCCACTTCTTCCCCACAGGTCCTCTGTAAGTTTGCCTGACTCTCCATTCCCCTTGCCTTTCCCCAGGATCTGCCAAGCTCTGAGAATACTGAATATATTGGAACTGGGAGGAAGGGTAGAGGTGGGAGGGATGTCTTCTTACTGAGACATTGTCTGGACAATGTCTCATTATATATGGCAGAGGAGTTATGGAGTCAGATAAACCCAGCTTCTTTACATACACACCTGTAAAATGGGGACACTGCCCTAAGTTGTTAATATAACTGAATAAAGTAAGGCATGTGAAGCATTTGGCATTGTGCATGGCATGGAGTAAGTGTTCCATAGATGATGTTTGTGCCAGTTACTTGGTTTTTGTCTCTCTGCTCCACTTTGTGGGAAGGTAGTTGCTGGCCACAGTTGCTACAGGTATGATTTCTTAGTGTCCTCTTTTTACCTTTTTGGTCTCCTAGTTAATAATATCATACCTAGTAAACAAAAGTGAAAGTAAAGTCGCTCAGTTGTATCCGACTCTGCGACCCCATGGACTGTAGCCTACTAGGCTTCTCTGTCCATGGGATTTTCCAGGCAAGAGTACTGGAGTGGGTCGCCATTTCCTTCTCCAGGGGATCTTCCCAACCCAGGGATCAAACCTGGGTCTCCAGCATTGTAGACAGACGCTTCACTGCCTGAGCCACCAGCTTTTGTTTGTTTGTTTGCTTCGGCCTTGCCACGTGGCATGTGGGATCTTAGTTCCCAGACCAGGGATTGATCCCACAGCTTCTACACTGGAAGTGTGGAACCTTAATCACTGAGCCGGCAAGGAAGTCCTTAAGTGTTTTTTTTTCATATTAAATTCTCACTTCTTAGATGACTGGTATGGTTTCTTGTCTCTTGACTGGGCCCTGATGGATATCACCGTTTTCCGTTTTGTGAATGAGAAAACAGGAATTCAAGTTGATTAAAGAATTTCCAAAGGTCACAGAGGGACCTTGTGGCCACAGAGGTTGAGATGGTTGAATGGCATCACCGACTCAATGGACATGAGTTCAAGCAAATCCTGGGAAGTGAAGGAAAGGGAAGCCTGTCATGCTTCAGTCCATGGGGTTGCCAAGAGCTGGACACGACTGAATGACTGAACAACAACAAGGTCACAGAGTGGTTCTCTGGGATTTGAATTCTGTTCTACCTGATGCCAGGACTGCATTGGCATATCCTACATTATACAATATAGCTGAGATAAGCCACATTGTACCCACTCGAGGTCACCCTCAGGTTTTCATCCCTGCCTTGGCTGCAGCCAGTTGCTTGATGGGATGGACTCTTCCCACTACCCCAGGGGAGCTGAGGATAAAGCCCAGCTGCTGCAGGGCTAACAATGGGACACTGTGTGCTCCCAAACACTAGATTCCTCTCTGCAATTCTCTATTTAAGAAAATTATTTTTTGACCAATTTCTAAATTTCTTATAAAGGGAAAAGGAATAAACAGTAAATCAGTTATAAAACATTTCAATACTAGTGAATCTAAAAGGGTTCACTAAGGGTTATAACATTATCTTGACCAAAAGAGATTCTGTAGCCCTGACCCAGAATTTTGGGGGGAGAAAAAAAATTCTCAAACCCAGCTATTTTAATTTCATTCTTATTTTTAAAAGTGTTTCATGAAGCACTTTTTGATGGAGGACAAGTGGTCAAAGAGAAGAAAAGGAATTAGGCCAAAAAAGAAATCTTTCCCATCAAACAAGGGTGGGCAGCTTATCTTTGAAAGATGAGGAACCAGCATTCTAATAGACTATCTGGGGAAAAAACACAATGACATTACTGGGAATCCAGCCAAAGTGGGGACTATTACTGGATGTTTCTGACTTTGTTTAGAATATTCCTGGAACTCAATATCTTTATAATGACATAGAGATAGAAGCTTTTCCTAATATGAAGAATGCCACAGTCCATTTGCAGAAATTGAGCTATGTTTTAATTTTATTATAATGAATATCTGATTAGAATGGTACTCCAAAGAAAAACAAATGAGTTGTTAAGCAATTATTGTCAAGAAATAATGAGTAATGTTATTAGATGAATGAAAAAAGACTGACCCCAACATGTCTGTGAAAACAGAAACTACAGTCCAACTCCTGGATCACTACCTAGGAATGAGGGCAGGGTTCTCATTCCAGGCAGTGATAAGTTGTTGGGCTTGATGTTCCTCTACTAGAAAAACAAAGTTAAGTAAGCAAAAAGTCATTTTTACAAGTTTAAAAAACTAAGGACATCTAATTTTGTGTCATCACGAACAAATGTTCCTTGGAAATATAATTTTTGTACAAAAAATGGTTTTCAGAATCATGCCAGGGAGCTGAACATTCAGAATTTATTAAATATTGAGTGTTGTCAGATAAAAGCCAAGAAAAGTGAATATTTCTGCTATCTAGCTACTTCCTTTCTTCCCAGTATTCCAATATCTTGCTTTCTCAATGACTGACTTCTAATTGGCTATTTCTTGGAGGTTTGTACTATTTATGCTATTTACTCATTACAGAATTTTTAAAAAGGAAAAAAATGGCAGAATCCACCAACTTTTCTACCAGTCTGAAAGGGCTTTCTAAAGCAGCATACTTTACAATTTTTCGTACAGCGGTTACTGAGGGCACTTTTAGAGTACTTCCTAAAAGTGTTTTTCTCCATTCTTCAAGTCATCAAGGACAGCGGAGAGAACACGGCAACGTCAGTGTGCCATTGTGGATAAGATCACAAGCTCCAAGGCCACGAGATTTGGATTTGGAGTTTTGATTCAGGCATTCACTAGCTATGTGACCTTTGTGTAGGTCACTTAACATCTCTGAGCCTTGATTTTCTCATTTATAAAATGGAGTGATGACAGTAACCACCTCATAGGACTGATGAGTACAATAGATGATATGCCTGGCATATCATGAATGCCCAGGGAGTTGCTATTAAATGAAAATGCAGGGACCAAGGACAGGATCTGAATGACGGTTATCTCTTACCAGGGTGTCAACTGTGTATGATGAACACTTGCATGAAGTTCATTGAAGCTTTTACTCATCCATATTTGTTGAACTCCTACTATATAAAAAGAGCTTACAAAGCTAAGTAAGTAACAACCCATGCCTTCTAGAAATTTAGTCAAGTGAAGTCATGAGTTGTTGTTCAGTCACTAAGTGCTGTCTGACTCCTTGGGACCCCATGGACTGCAGCACGCCAGGCTTCCCTGTCCTTCACCATCTCCCTGAGTTTGCTCAAATTCATGTCCATTGAGTCGGTGATGCCATCCAACCATCTCATGCTCTGTCACCACCTTCTCCTGCCCTCAGTCTTTCCCAGCATCAGGGTCTCTTCCAGTGAGGCCACTCTCCACATTAGCTGACCATAGTTTTGGAGCTTCCGCTTCAGCATCAGTCCTTCCAATGAATATTCAGGGTTGATTTCCTTTAGGATTGACTAGTTTGATCTCCTTGCTGTCCTAAGAACTCTTGAGAGTCTTTCCAACACCACAAGTTGAAAGCATTGATTCTTCAGTGCTCAGCCTTCTTTATGGTCCAACTGTCACATCCATACATGACTACTGGTGCCGGGGTCCAGCCCCGGCTGATCCAGGGTATTCGAAGGAGAGACGGCATCGGCGACCTATTTATTTAAATATTCATCAAAGATATAAAGAGTAATAGAATGAGGATAGCTCAGTGAAGAAATTCAGTGGAGAAAAGAGGCTGAATAATTCAGCCAGAAGGTAAGAGAAAGAACGACATGGGGAGACCAAGTTTTGGTGAACAAGGCCCGCACTTTATTTTCCAAAGTAGTTTTTATACCTTAAGTTGTGCATAGAGGATAATGGGGGAAGGGGTGGAGTCATGCAAGGACAGCAGTTCCTGGTCCTAATCGAAGCCAGGCTTTCAAACTTATCATATGCAAAAGTTCAGGTGAATTACATCATCTTCTGGCCAGGAGGCCTGTTAACATTTTAAGAAACTTATCTTTCTCTATAGGTGATTATTCCAAAGTCAGGCACCAGCCTCCAAAACAGCACTGGACAAAGCTGCATTCCTACAGGGCAAAGGTGAGGTGGCTCAATCACGAAAAGACTTAACTCAAGGGTCCAAGGTTACAAACATTGAGGCTACTACTTACATTTCTATACACCCATTATATCAATCAATACACTGCCAAGGACACAGTAGGTAAGGAGTATGGAGACTTAGCAGCAAACATTGGCCCAATAAGTGAAAAACCCTTCACCAATACAATTTCTAATCAAACTTTTAACTACTCAAAGGAATCTGTGTTTAGACAGTTTAGAACATCTCCTGCCTTTCACAGTTGGGAGGCTCTGAACAATCACATGTGGTCGGAAAAACCTATTCAGGCAAGCTAGAGGATTTCCAAAGGAGTTTGTAGGTTGAAACACTGTCACACCCAGGAATTATTAACTGGAGCTGTAAGCTAACTCTTTTTTCAGAGAGAGGTAGTCGGGGACAGCCCCCTGTAAAGTCAGAGGTGTAGGTGAAAGCACAAAGCAGAAAGTAGGCAGACTCTGGTTTTGGGGGTAGATGCTCGAGAATTTCCAGGGGGACTCCTGAGGCTCGATCCCGCCTTTGCATATGCCGAGCCTCCTTCCTCATGACCTTTGTCATGGGTGGAGCTCCTCACTCTGGCTCCTGGCAGTGATAGAATTCCAGTTGAGCTATTCCAGATCCTGAAAGATGATGCTGTGGAAAGTGCTGCACTCAATATGCAATATGCCGGCTCCCGGTATACTGGAAAAACCATAGCTTTGATTACATGAACTTTTGTCGGCAAAGTGTTGTCTCTGCTTTTTAATACACCATCTAGGTTTGTCATAGCTTTTCTCCCAAGGAGCAAGCATCTTTTAATTTCATGGTGTGGTCACCATCTGCAATGATTTTGGAACATCCCAAATTAAAATCTATCATTGTTTCCACTTTTCCCCTGTCTATTTGCCATGAAGTGATGGAACCAGATGCCATGATGTTAGTTGGAACCAGATGCCATGATGTTAGTTTTTTGAATGTTGAGTTTTATGCCTGTTTTTTCACTCTCCCCTTTCACCCTCATTGAGAGGCTCTTTAGTCCCTCTTCACTTTCTGCCATTAGAGTGGTAACACCTGCATATCTGAGGTTATTGATTTTTCTCACAGCGCTCTTGATTTCAGCTTGAGCTTCATCCAGCTCAGCATTTCACATGATGTACCCTGTATATAAGTTAAAAAAGCAGAGTGACAATATACAGCCTTGACTTACTCCTTTCCCAATTTTGAACCAGTCCTTTGTTCCATGTCCAATTCTGTTGCTTCTTGACCAGCATACAGGTTTCTCAGGAGGCAGGTAAGGTGGTCTGGTATTTCCATCTCTTTAAGAATTTTCCACAGCTTGTTGTGATCCACACAGTCAAAGGCTTTAGCATAGTCAGTGAAGCAGAAGGAGATGAGGCATGCTGGAAATATCCAAATAACTTAGGGACAGAAGAAAGAAGAGCCCACTGTGTGGGTCAAGCAGTGAGCTCTGGAGAGTCTCAGGGTGGAGCATTTCGGGGTTCCCAAAGCAGGTGGGTTGGATTGGACCAGGGGAGGTGACAGTAACATTTCAAGGGAGGAAATAATATAGAGCAAAAAAAAGAGGTGGTGACCTGGGCAGTTTATTCGGGGAACTCACCTGTTTGGCTGTAGCACTGGGTGATGGTGAAAGAATAGTAGAAAGTTGGAGCCAACCTTTGAACAGAGTTTTGTGTGTTTATCTAGATGGTTGGTTTTGGTTTTAAATAGGTGATAATATGTAGCTACTGGTAGAACTCAAACATGCTCAAATATCTTTTACCTTCTTTTTCTCCTTTAGCTGGGCCCTATCACTTTCTTCTCTCTTTCACTCATAGTTCTTGAAAGTCTTGCCTAAATGCCTCAAAAACCAGAAGCTTCTGAACCTTTGCAGCCGGACTTCTGTTCATCATTCTGCTTTGAGTGGCCTTATCGAGCATCTCCTTACATTCCTTTTTTAAAATATAAATTTATTTATTTTAATTGGAGGCTAATTACTTTACAATACAGTAGTGTTTTTGCCATACATTGACATGAATCTGCCACGGGTGTACATGTGTTCCCCATCCTGAACCCTCCTCCCTCCTCCCTCCCCATCCCATACCTCTGGGTCATCCCAGTGTTTATTGAATTGTAGTTGATTTACAGTGTTGCATTAATTTCTGTTATAAAGCAAAGTGATTCAGTTATATATCTGTGTGTGTGTGTTCTTACTCATACACACACTTTGCAGCCAACTCTTTGTGACCCTATGGCCCATCAGTCTCCTTTGTCCATGGGATTCTCCAGGAAAGAATACTGGAGTGGGTTTCCATGCCCTCCTCCAGGGGATCTTCCTGACCCAGGGATTGAACCAGTGTCTCATGTCTCCTGCATTGGCAGGTGGGTTCTTTACCACTAGCGCCACCATATATAATGTTCTTTTTCATATTCTTTTCCATTATCACAAGATGCTGAACATAGTTCCCTGTGCTACCATAACATTTCTATTTATTTTTATTTTTGGCTGCACTGGGTCTTCGTTGCTTTTTGAGTCGGCTTCCTCTAGTTGCAGTGAGTGGGGGAGGTGCTCTTTGTTGCAGCGCTTCAGCTTCTCATTGTGGTGGCTTCTTTTGTTGTGGAGCCAGGCTCTAGGGCAGCCGGACTTCAGTAGTTGCAGCGCTGGGGCTCTGTAGCTGGGGCTCACAGGGTTTAGGGTACAGGTTCAGGTTCAATAGTTGTGGCACACAGTCTTAGTTGCTCCGCATGTGGAACCTCCCCATAGCAGGGATCAAACCCATGTCCCCTGCATTGGCAGGTGGATTCTTATCCACTGCACCACTAGGGAAGTCCTAGTAACATTCTGGATGCCCTTTGTAGTCCCTGTCGGGTTGACACACTGGCCCTTCCTCCTGCTCTGTCTTTGCTCAGCTTCCATAACATAGCTCCTCCCTGATTTTCATCCAGCATCTTGAGCTGCCCTTTCTCAGCTCCTTAGCAAGCTCATCTCCCTCTGCCCATCCTGAATTATCAGGACACCCTGGGGATCTGATCACATGTCTCTTTCCTTCTTCTCCACATCTCTTCCTGAATGATCTCACTCTCCTCTTCAGTTCCGCACCCCTCACCACTTCCATGCTGAGCATGATACCCAGATCCCCATCTTTGTCCAGTGCTCTTTCCTGTGCTTCTGAACTGCACTTCCACTTACCATACCAACAACTCTACTTGGAGTTTCTTTGGGTGCCTTAAGCCCAGTGTGTCCATTAAACTCCATTAATATAGAGACTGCTACCGTATCCTGCAGTCTCTATATTAATGAATGCTGCCACAACCCACGCATTGCCTAAGCCAGAAATCCAGTGTCATCTGAGCCTCTTTCTTCTCCTTTACATCCCATTTCCAGCCACCAAGGCTTATTGCTTCTCTCTGAGCCTGTTCCTTGAACCCATCTACTCCCGTTCATCCACACTGCCATTCTCTTATATTCTCTGCTAGTTCTAAATGGTCTTCCTTTTCCCTCCATCCATTCTCCATGTTGCAATCAGATTGAGTGTTTGTTTGTTTGAGATGCAAATATCGTCCCCTTATTTAATCACTCAATGGTATCCATTGCTCTTAGGGATATGTTGTAGACTCATCACAGCTTACAGGCCATATAGTAGGATCTGCAGATATGACCCTGAAATGGCAAGTGGGCTTTACTCTAAGAGTGCTTATGGTTCTCATTACCTTTAGGATGCAGGCCAAATGCAGAAAATCCACCAGATCTTTGATTCCCTGGCTCCCATCTGCCTCTCTGGCTCATCCCTGGACTCATACACACACTGTCCTCCAGTCATCTTGAACCTCTTCCAGGTCCTGGACTATGCCATAGTCTCCTCTGCACCTAGCTGTGCATCTGCTGCTTGCTCTGAGTGGAGCATTTGTCTTCCCTTCTGCACCTGGCACATCCTGCTTACTTTTAAAATGATTTTCCTTGGTCTCTTCCTCCAGGGAGGCTTCTGAGACTTTGAAGTCTAGGTTAGTGGCCCCTACTCAGTGGAGAAGGAAATGGCAACCCACTCCAGTACCCTTGCCTGGAAAATCTCACAGAGGAGCCTGGTGGGCTGCAGTCCATGGGGTCAGAAAGAGTCGGGCATGACTGAGCGACTAACACACACTTACTCAGTGCTCCAATTTTTGTTTTGTCATTTTTGCTTGCTATAGTGTTTATATTTCGGTATTGTGATTCTCAACTCACTTGCCAGATTCTTCATTTGGACTACAAGCATGGTGTGGAAAGGACCAGGTTTATCTTACTCATTGCCATATTCTCAGCACCATTCACCAGTGTGAGGCACATAGTAGGCATGTTAGGTGAATGAATGTATGAATTCAACACAAGTTATTACTATAATAAGAAGAAATTAGAAACAGCAGCTATTGGGAGGTGATAGGATGAATTGGGAGATTGAGATTGACATATATATGCTATTGATACTATGTATAAAAGAGATAACTAATGAGAACCTACTGTATATCTCAGGGAACTCTACACAATGTTCTGTGGTGACCTAAATGAGAAGGAAATCCAAAAAAGAGGGGATATATGTATACGTATAGTGGATTCACTTTGCTGTACAGAAACTGACACAACATTGTAAAGCAATTTACTCCAATAAAAATTAATTAAAAAAAAGAAAAAAAAAGGAAGCAATTTGAAACAGCTATATAAGACATGCAATTTTCTATGTAAAATGACTTTTTAGGCTTAAAGTTTACTAGTAGCATGTACAACATATAAGTTTCACTAGCTTCATAAAGACAAAGTAATTTAAAAAACCCCAAGCTATTAAATATTATCATTCATTCATTCATTCAATCACTGTTTACTAAGGACTTCTCATGTGCCAGGCACGGGGTTGAAAAACTGGTAATGAAAAAGCTACAGAAATATGAAAACATGTTTATAATGCAACATAATGTAAAATAAACAAGCCAGAATACCAAACTGGGTGTACACTATGATTACAGCTCTATAAAATATGTAGGAGGCAGCCTGGTGCTATGCAGTGGTTTTAAAGGTTTTCTATTTTTATTTAAAGGCTTTTTGTCCAAATGAAATGGGAGAAGCCCTAAAATATAAAGCAGAAAAAAGCAAAGATTTTCTGCTGGAGATAGGGGATGGGGGCCAGAGCCTTCCCACACTTCCCTCCACCTCTCTCCCCTCTGCCCCCAAACCCCCACCACCACTCCCAAGCCGGAAGGCAGCCACTGTGGCATGTTCAGGGAGGATTATTTGAAAATCCCCAGAATAGACTTCTGGTTAAACACTGCTGTTTAAAAGCATACACTTTTCTTTGATCCCTTCCCAAACACCACTAAAATGACAACAAACAAGTCAAAATGGCCCAAGTCCACAAGGACAGAGGGAAGGAGTGAATAGTTAATGTCAACTTTGTGGGGAATAGGGACAGGGTCTGGCTGAGTGGTAACTAACCTTGCAGAGCTGAGAAGCCAAAACACAGTTTCTGCAGATAGGAAACAGTTAAGAAGGAAGCCAGTTAATGACACCACACTTCAGAAAGGCCCTAGGATTGAGAGGCACAGATTCTTCTGAAGGTAGGGGGTAGGGCTGCAAACAGGAGGTTCATGGAAAGTCTTTTGAGGGAACAGTCAGATCCCCAAGTTCCTCCTCTCAGCAGACAAATGAGTATCTTTCTCCCAGCCCAGCAACCAGGTTTGCTCTTTGTGTACAGTGACCCAGAGGAGCTTCTAGATTCAGGGATATGGACCAGCCAAGGATGTGCAGAGACACCTTGCTGAGAGAAGAGAATGGACTGACTGGTCTATGGTGGGACATGCAAGTCACATTGGGTCAACCAAGTCCATCCTTGACATTTTTATATGCTGAAGCTGAGAGAGAAAAGCAGAGTTAGAAGAGAAGGATGAAGTCAAACGCAGATGAGAGAGATTGTGTGTGTGTGTGTGTGTGTGTATAGGCTCTCTTTCTAGTCCTGGTGGTTACTGGCTTTGACTGGTTCCTGTAACTAACTCTTCCTTCAATTCTGCAAAGTATCCAGTATCCTTCTATATAATTTTGCTTTTTGTCTTTGTCGTTATTGTTAGCTGCTAAGTAGTGGCTGACCTTTTGAGACACTGTGGACTGTAGCCCATCAGGCTCCTCTGTCCATGGAATTCTCCAGGCAAGAATACTGAAGTGGGTTGCCATTTCCTCCTCCAGGGGATCTTCCCCACCTAGGGATTGAACCTGGGTCTTCCGCATTGCAGGCAGATTCTTTATCGCTGAGGGTTGCCATAACAAAGTACCACAGACTGTGTGGCTTAAGCATCAGAAATGTGTTTCCTCCTGGTTCTGGAGCCTACGAAGTCTGAGATGAAGATGTTAGCGGAGTTGGTTGCTTCAGAGGCCTCACTCCTTGGCTAACTGAAGGCTGCCTTCTCCCAGAGTCTTCACATGGTCTTCCCGTCATGTCTGTGTCCAGATCTCTTCTTCTTATCAGGATACCAGTTAGATCGGATAAGGGCCCACCCTAATGACCTCATTTTACCTTAATTACCTCTTTGAAGCCCCTCTCTCCAGACAGTCACATTCTGAGGTACTGGGGGTTAAGGCTTCAATAAATGAATTTTGGGGTTTTGGGGTAGAGACACAATTTAGCACATAAAAACAAATATGGGTTGCAAGTAAATAATATTTTCTTTTCTTTCTTCCTTTTTAAAAAAGCTATTTCTTTTTTTAACTGAAGTATAGTTGGTTTACAGTGTTGTGTTAATTACTGCTGTCTGGCAAAGTGACTCATATATACCTTCCTTTTGAATGTACATTATGGTTTTACACGGGATATTTTTTGCATTATGGTTTATCACAGGGTATTTAATATACTGTAGTTCCCTGTACTATACATTGTTTATCCATTCTATATATAGAAGTTTACATCTGCTAACCCCAACTTCCCACTCCACCCCTCCCCCAAGCCTCTCCCGCTCAGCAAGCAGAAGTCTGCTGTCTATGTCCATGAGTGTTTCCATTTCATAGATAGGTTCATTCGTATCATATTTGAAATTCCACATATAAGTAATATCATATGGTATTTGTCTTTCTCTTTCTGACTTACAGTATGATAGTCTCTAGTTACATCCACATTGCTGCAAATGGCATTATTTCATTCTTTAAAAGCTATTTCTAATCTAGTTTCTGCCTCTTGGACTCAAAGAACTCCCTGATTTACCATCCCCTCAGCTCTGTGGACGGCCTGGAGGACATCAGAGTCTTACTTGAGTGTTCTTTAAATCTGCACTGCACTGCCCTTCATCTTTCCTAATTTATGTTCCTTAAAGCAAGAAGTAGATCATAGCCAATAGTTTGTGCAGTCTATGTTGCCAGGTGATCAGATTAGTAGAGATCTACTTATAAGCTGCTTGATTTGGTGAAGTTCTCTCTGCCTCAATTTCCTCATCTGTTGAATGGGGATGATGATAATAGAAGGCTGCTGTGAAGATCAATGTGTTAGTGAATGTAAAGAATTTCAGAGCCTGGCATATGGTGAGTGTTCTGCAAGTGTGTCTATTATTTATTCATCCAGTAATCTCTATAGGAAATAACTCTGTGTCACGTATATGGTAGATGTTCAGTAAATATTTCTTAATTCTTTAGGGACTCAGACGGTAAAGAATATGCTGGTAATGTGGGAGACCCAGGTTCAATCTCTGGGTCGGGAAGATCTCCTGGAGAAAGGAATGGCAACCCACTCCAGTATTCAGAACCCCATGGACAGAGAAGCCTGGCAGGCTACAGTTCAAGGGGTTGCAAAAAGTTGGACAGGACTGAGCAATTAGGACTGAGCAATTAACACACATTCTACTTTATAAATATGTGTGTTGTAATAAGTGGTTCTTAAAGATATCTTCAAATCTTCATTAATCAGTATCTTGTTATTTGCCAATGTAAGGATATAATTTCTTTTTCATTGTTTAGTCAATGGCCATCATAAACAGCTGTAACTCTGCAACACCTCTTAAGTACTTTAAGCAAGTTGATACAATAAACAAGTAAAGAGCATTTTCTTGTACTTTAGAAGCTCGGTCATATAGAAAAAGAACCTGGGGTAAAAGTCAAGGTTGCTTTCTGTTGGTCCTGGCTCTCCCTCTTCTGTGAGACTGACAGAAGTCTTGTGTTCTCCAGACTTGGCATCTTTATTTACAAACCAAAGCTGGATTATGTAATCTTTAGGGTCTTTAACATTCTTATTACTTATCTTTTAAAGAACATCTTATCTGAGCTGCTCAGATCTTTAAAAGTTACATTCTCCCTACTTTCCTGCTTTGAATAGAACCTTAGTAATTCTGACACATAGTTAGATGTATTTTTCCTGGCATCAGTTATATAAATGAGCAATACATTATTAAAATTTGGCAAAGATTAGTATCAGGCATAGTATCTTTTAATATGTTGAGTGTTTTATTTTCTAATGAGTAGCCCTCCCTCCAAAGGAAATCAGTAAGAGGATAAGAAGAGAATAAAAAGTGCTATTTTGTTTTATTGAATTTTACTTCCTTGACCATTTTATTTTTTATTTATTTATTTTTATTGGGGTATAGTTGCTTTATGATGTTGTGTTAGTTTCTGCTGTACAAGGAAGTAAATCAACTCTATGTATACATATATCCCCTCTTTCCTGGGCCTCCTTCCCATCCACTCTCCATCCCACCCCTCTGGGTCACCAGAGCACCGAGCTGAGCTCCCTATGCTATATAGCAGGTTCCACTAGCCATAGAATTTACACATAGCAATATATATATATGAGGCTTCCCAGGTGGCTCAGTGGTAAAGAATCCATCTGCCAAGCAAAAGATGCAGGTTCAATCCTTGAGTTGGGAAGATCCCTTGGATAAGGGAATGGCAACCCACTCCAGTATTCTTGCCTGGAAAATCCTATGGACAGAGGAGCCTGGCAAGCTACAGTCCATGGGGTCACAAAGAGTTGGACATGACTTAACTGACTAAACAGCAGTGTATATATTAATATGTCAATTCCACTCGTCCAGTTCATCCCATCCCTCTCCTTTGCCCCATGCCCACACATCTGTTCTCTACACCTGGGTCTCTATTCCTGCCCTGTAAACAGGTTCATCGGTACCACTTTTCTAGATTCCATATGTGTTAATATGCGATAACTATTTCCCTCTTTCTGATTTACTTCACTCTGCATGACAGTCTCTAGGTCCATCCACATCTCTACAAAGACTCCTTGGCCATTTTACATTTCATTAGAATAATGTCTTGAGTCTTGACCTTGTAGTCAGTTGGTTAGTGAGTCTGCAACCATGGAGTCTCTGGCATGTCGGGGTAGTTGTGGGGAAGTACAAAGGAAGCAAAACACACAATGTCTGCTCTTGATGGGGTCCCATCCTTTCCTGCGAATGCTCACCCTGAACACTCAGAAACAGGAACACACGCACATGCCCAGGAGTGCAGAGTGGCACGACATTCCTCCCCTCATTTAATAAGAATGTGTTGACTGCCCTCTCTGTTCTTGGGGATCAGGGCTGACAGGACCAAGTTTGAGTCTTCATGGAGCTGTCATTTCATTAACTATACACCTCTGGGAATTTTTTGGTTTTGTTTTGTTTTGGCCACGCCACTTGCAGGATCTTATTTCCCTGACCAGGGATCAAACCTGGGCCCTAAGTAGTGAAACCTCAGAATCATAACCACTGGACTGCCAGGGAATCCCCCTTAACTACATATCTTGGAATAAAAGAAGATTGAGGGTAAAGTGAGGTTAACTTCTATCACCCTTGCGGGCAGATTCACACTGCAGCAGCAGCGGGCAGCCTCCTTAGCTGGGGGCAGTTCTCCCATCCTTGGCTCTGCAGGGTGGTCTCACTGTGTTGGGAGGCAGCCGTGTGCCCTGCCTATCTGACACACAAAGCAGATCATTGTTTAACAGATCTTCCTTTATACATTATTTTCAGTAACAGTAATAAAATGAGAATAATAATAGGAACAGGAAAAACCACAATGACATTTTTCTTTTGTTGAACTTTGTATAATCATGCCAGTAAAAATAAATAATTAAGCAATAAAATAATGATTACAGGATCAAAAAAGAGGAAAAAGGAATGGGTTACTCCTTTTTAATTACATTATTATTTTTTCAAACAAATGGGGGAAATATACCTGTATATTAGTCTGCCATAGAAATGAATAACATTGCAGGTGAATAGTAATTAAATAACAAATAAGAAAAATGACAACTAAAAATGAATCAATTTCAATTTCAAAGATAATATTCAAATGCTGTTAAATTTCACATATAAGCTAATTTCTGTGTTTATCAGACAAAAATATTCCATCTTGCAGTTTGCACTGTTTTAAATTTTAATCACACATTAAAGCTCCAAGTGGTCACAGAAAAATGAGAAAATTCAGTTGAATGAGAGAGAACTGAAGTAGCTGTTAGAGTCAAGATTGCCTTTTTAAATTTAGAATCTTTTGTTTAAATGCAGAAGCAGAGTTCCGCTGGAGTTGGAGACATGAAATGTGTTCAAAGCAAGCTTGAATGATTCTGAACCATTAGGAACCAAATTCTCAAACAAATGCATGTAAATAAATCCAGTTATGCTGGGGATTCTGTGAGTTAACTTCCATGAAGCATACAATGTTTATTGTAGGATAAACAATAAAATATGCTAATTTTATTTATTATAAAACTGAAGAGTGGCCACTATCACTGATGAACATAGATGCAAAAATCCTCAACAAAATTTTAGAAAACAAAATTCAACAGCACATTGAAAAGCTCATACACCATAATCAAGTTGGGTTTACTCCAGGGATGCAAGGATTCTTCAATATACACAAATCAATCAATGTAATATACCATATTAACAAGTTGAAAGATAAAAATCATATAATAATCTCAATAGATGCAGAAAAAGCCTTTGACAAAATTCAGCACCTATTTATGATTAAAACTCTTCAAAAAATGGGCATAGATGGAACCTACCTCAGCATAGTAAAGGCCATATATGATAAGCCTACAGCAAACATTATTCTCAATGTTGAAAAACTGAAAGCATTCCCCCCAAGATCAGGAACAAGACAAGGGTATCCACTTTCACCACTATTATTCAACATAATTTTGGAAGTCCTAGCTACAGCAATCAGAGAAGAAAAAGAAATAAAATGAATCCAGATCAGAAAAGAAGCAAAGCACTCACTGTTTGCAGATGACATGATACTGTAATTAGAAAACCCTAAAGATACTGTCAGAAAATTACTAGAGCTAAAATCAGTGAATTTAGCAGTTTCAGGATACTAAATCAATGCACATATTTCACTTGCATTTGTATATATTAATAATGAAAAATCAGAAAGAGAAGTTAAGGAATCAATCCCATTCACCATTGCAACAAAAATAATTAAATATCTAGAAATAAACTTACCTAAGGAGACAAAAGAACTGTATTCAGAAAATTATAAGACACTGATGAAAGAAATCAAAGATGACATAAACAAATGGAGAGGTATTCCAGGTTCCTGGGTAGGAAGAATCAATATTGTGAAAATGACTATACTACCAAACACAATTTACAGATTCAATGCAATCCCTATCAAATTACCAATGGCATTTTTCACAGAACTAGAACAAAAAATTTCACAATTCGTATGGAAACACAAAAGACCCTGAATAGCCAAAGTAGTCTTGAGAAAGAAGAATCAAGCTGGAGGAATCAACCTTCTTGACTTCAGATTATGCTACAAAGCTACAGTCATCAAGACAGCATAGTACTGGCACAAAAACAGAAATATAGACCAACGGAACAAGATAGAAAGCCCAGAAATAAACCCATGCACCTATGGATACCTTATTTTTGACAAAGGAGGCAAGAATATACAATGGGGCAAAGACAGTCTCCTCAATAAATGGTGCTGGGAAAACTGGACAGCTACATGTAAAAGAATGAAATTAGAACACTTCCTAACACCATACACAGAGATAAACTCAAAATGGATTAAAGACTTAAATGTAACACCAGAAACTATAAAACTCTTAGAGGAAAACATGGGCAGAACACTCAATGACATAAATCAAAGCAAGATTCTCTATGACCCACCTTCTAGAGTAACAGAAATAAAAACGAAAGTAAACAAGTGGGAACTGATTAAATTTAAGTGTTTGCACAGCAAAGGAAACTATCAGCAAAGTGAAAAGACAACCCTCAGAACGGGAAAACATAATAGCAAATGAAACAGCTGACAAAGGATTAATTTCCAAAATAAGCAAGCAGCTCATACAACTCAATACCAGAAAAAAAAAACAACCCAATCAAAAGGTGGGAAAAAGACCTAAACAGACATTTCTCCAAGGAAGACATACAGACGGCTAACAAACACATGAAAAGATGCTCAACATTGCTCATTATTAGAGAAATGCAAATCAAAACTACAATGAAATATCACCTCACACCAATCAGAATGGCCACCATCAAAAAGTCTACAAACAATAAATGCTGGAGAGGGTGTGGAGAAAACAAAACTGTTTT
>NW_011494956.1:8051608-8063077 GCF_000754665.1 Bison bison bison | reverse complement strand
AAACGCTCTTGCACTGTTGGTGGGAATGTAAATGGATACAGCCACTATGGAGGATGGTATGGAGATTCCTTAAGAAACTAGGAATAAAACCACCATATGACCCAGCAATCCCACTCCTAGGCATATACCCTGAGGAGACCAAAACTGAAAAAGACACCTGCATCCCATTGTTCATTGCAGCACTATTTATAATAGCTAGAACATGAAAGCAACCTAGATGTCCTTCAACAGATGAATGGATAAAGAAGTTGTGGTAGATATACACAATGGAGTATTACTCGGCCATAAAAAGGAATGCATTTGAGAAAGTTCTAATGAGGTGTATGAACCTAGAGCCTATTCACAGAGTGAAGTAAGTCAGAAAGAGAAAGATAAATATCATAAACTAATGCATATATACAGAATCTAGAAAAATGGTACTGAAGAACTTATTTGCAGGGCAACAGTGGAGAAATGGACATAGAGAATAGACTTATGAACATGGGGAGAGGGGAGGAAAAGGTAAGATGTATGGAAAGAGTAACATGGAAACTTACATTACCATATGTAAAACAGATAGCCAATGGGAATTTGCTGTATGGCTCAGGAAACTCAAACAGGGGCTCTGTATCAACCTAGAGGGGTGGGATGGGGAGGGAAGAGGGAGAGAGGTCTGGGAGAGAGGTTCAAATGGGAGGAGGTATATGTATATCTATGGCTGATTCATGTTGAGGTTTGACAGAAAACAATGGAAGTCTGTAAAGCAATTATCCTTCAATTAAAAAAATAGATAAATAAATTAAAAAACTGAATAGTAACCACGGAACTTTTTCAGAATTTAGACAAAAAAATATTTAGGGGGAGAAAGAGTATTTCACATTGTATGTGACATTCTGTAGAATTGCCAGTATGTGATTATGTATTAATATTATTTATTATTATGTATCAATATTAATAAAAGCAGACCAAGTTAGTTATTATTGTTTTAAAACTCTCTGCAGACAATCCACTCCTTTATTGCCTGGGACCATTCCTGTGACTACCTTTGGAGCATCAATGGCACAGGAAATGAGGAAAACTGGTATAGAAACTATAATTTAAAGCCAGATGTATTTAATTTGTAAAAGCCTCCTTATCTCCCATTCCAGGCCAGTTCCCACAGCCATGGGAGTCTCAAGAAGCCCGGGCAGACCGTCTGGGTCTTGCACCAGGGTGAAGAGCCTCCCCAAGGCTGCTTATCATCCGGTTCTGAAATGAGAGCAGAAGCTCTGTGTTTATTGGGTGAGTGTGAAATGGGAGTCGGGGTGTGTATGCATGCAAACAAGTTTGCCTGTGGGGTAAAGTTAGGGAGGCTGGTGAAGAGAGCTAAGAATAAACATAAAACAAATTTGTGCCCTCTCCTGGAAACAATGGGAAATTTTGGTTTTAAAATTAATGTGAATTTAAGTAGCCTATTGAGAAGTACAAAATACCTCATAGACACCATTTAATTCATATTTTCAGTTTCCCTATGAGTTTGGCAAAAGATTTCTAAAAACAGGAAGAAATTCTGGAAGATACATTCACTGATCCCTCCCACTCCCAGGTGAATTTATTAAATGACAGATGAGTTTCAGACATATCTGCAGGAAGGAAAAGAAAGAGACTGAATCAATAAGAAGTAATTATTTAGGAGTATAATATGATAATACCCAGTATAGTTGAAGACAGACATTTCAAATGATCCAGCCATTCACTTCTTTCTCTAAAATTCTTTGTGTACAAATTTTAAAGGTTACACTCTATTTACAGTTATTACAAAACATCAGCTGTATTCCCCATGTTGAACAATACATCCTTAAGCCTGTCTTACATCCAATAGTTTGTGCCTTCTGCTCCCCCACCGCTATAGTGTCCCTCCCTTCACTCCCCACTGGTAGCTAGTAGTTTGTCCTCTATATATTGAATCTGCTTCTTTTATGTTATGTTCACCAGTTTGCTGTATTTTTTAGATTTCACATATAAATAAAATACAGTATTTGTCTTTTTGTCTGACTTGTTTCCCTTAGCACAATGCCCTCAGAGTCTATCCTGTTGCTGCAAACAGCTAATTTTTTTTAAATCAGCCATTCACTTCTAAATATATACCTTAGGGAAATCTCTTGTATGTGCACAAGAAGACATGTGTGAGAATGTTTTGGACAAACTGAGTTTCTTAGGCTCAGCCACGGTTTTCTTGGGGCTTCCCAAGTGGTGCTAGTGGTAGTCTAAATGAAATGTTAGTCGCTCAGTCATGTCCGACTCTTTGTGATCCTGTGGACTGTAGCCCGCCAGGCTCCTCTGTCCATGGGATTCTCCAGGCAAGAATACTGGAGTGGGTTTCCATTTCCTTCTCCAGGGGATCTTCCCGGCCAGGAATCGAACCCGGGTCTCCCTTATTGCAGGCAGATTCTTTACCATCTGAGCCACCAGGGAAGCCCAAGTAGTAAAGAATCCACCTGCCAATGCAGGAGACATAAGAGACACAGTTCCATCCCCGGATCGGGAAGATCTCCTGCAGGAGGACATGGCAACCCATTCCAGTATTCTTGCCTGGAAAATCCAATGGACAGAGGAGCCTGGTGGGCTATGGTCCATAGGGTCACAAAGAGTTGGACATGACTAAAGTGACTTAGCAAGGTTTTCTCAAGATCCTCCAGGAAGATCACCTTCTTTGGGGCCTCTGAGAGGTCGTTTTGACCATTGTTATAGGGAAGCTCATGGATCCACCTGTGGAAGCGTGCTGTTGTCTTGTTTCTCCTGCTCAGTTAGCTGGGCCCGTCATATAGCTTCTCTGGGTCCCCAGGTATCACCCTGCCTCGAGCCTCACACCTCAGCCCCTTCTTTCCCACCCTGAGCCCTCCCTGTCTCCACAGAGGTACGAAACACAACAGGACCACGGGAACACACTGCCTTGATAGGATGCTGCAGGCAGAAAGGGGATGTGCCTGGCTTGTGCCTGCTCATGGGGCGGCAGATGCCACAGCTGTTACCACATGGCTGCCAGGAGGAGCCCAGAAATGATGCCAGAAGCACAGGATGTTAACACCCAATGAAGCAAGTGTTAACTACTGATTCTTATCTGTTTTATTTAGTGGTATTACATACCAGTTTGTTTTATTTTTTATATTCCACACATAAGTGCTTTCACTTTGTCTCTGTCTTTGTTTGAACCCTCCAAACCATCCATATTGTTGCAAATGGCAAAATTTCATTCTTTTTGATGGTTGAGTAGTATTCCATTGCAACCCACTCCATATCTTATATAGAGAATAGACTACTGGGTACCAGTGAGGAGAGGGAAAGTAAGAAAGGCACTATTAGGGTAAGGGATTGTGAGGGACAAATAATTATGTATAAAATAAGCTACAAGGATGTATCATACAACAGTGATCCCCAACCTTTTTGACAACAGGGACCAGATTTGTGAAAGACAATTTTTCCACAGACAAGGGGGTAGGGAAATTGTTTTGGAATGATTCAAGCTCATAAGATTTACTGAATACTTAATTTTTTAAATTAATTTATTTTTTATTGAAGGATAATTGCTTTACAGAATTTTGCTGTTTTCTGTCAAACCTCAACATGAATCAGCTATAGATATAGATATATCCCCTCCCTTTTGAAACTCCCTCCCATCTTCCTCCCCATCCCACCCCTCTAGGTTGATACAGAGCCCCTGTTTGAGTTTCCTGACCCATACATTTTATTTTTATTATTATTACATCAACTCCACTTCTGATCATTAGGCATTTGATTCTGGAGGTTGGGGGTCTCTGTTATACAACACAGGGAATATAACCAATATTTTATAACAACTATAAATGAAGTATAAACTTTAAAAATTGTGAACCACTATTTTTTACACTTGTACGTTAGATAATATTGTACATCAATTATGTTGTTGTTCAGTCACTAAGTCATGTCCAGCTCTTTGCAACCCCATGGACTGCAGCATGCCAGGCTTCCCTGTCATCACTGTCTCCCAAGGTTTGCTCAAACTCATGTCCATTGAGTTGGTGATGCTATCTAATCATCTCATCCCCTGTCACTCCCTTCTCCTCTTGCCCTCAGTCTTTCCCAGCATCAGTTTTTTCCAGTGAGTTGGCTCTTTGCATCAGGTGGCCAAAATATTGGAGCTTCAGCTTCAGCATCAGTCCTTCCAATGAATATTCAAAGTTGATTTCCTTTAGGATTGACTGGTTTGATATCCTTGTAGTCCAAGGGACATCTATTATATTTCAATTAAAAAAAAAAAAAACAAAAAGCCACTGAGAGGATGTATGATTTTTCTCCTTCCTCTCCCCAAAGGACTCTTCTAAGAAATGTTTCAACGTGGCCTCTGGAAACTTCCTGCACAGCTGAGCAACCAATTGTGCCTTCTAATGAGGTCGGGGCCAGGTCAGTCAAAACGCACCCTCTATCTACTCTTCCTCCTGCCTCAGTGCCCTGTTCCTTTTCTCTTGTGCTTCCATGAATATGTGTTCTTCTGGTAAAGCTTCAGAAAGTAAAATGTGCCTCAGGCTCTAATTTCTAGGGAACTCAGACAAAGAATATTGACTGCAGCAAAACTGTCACAATGCTCAGACACTGTTTTCTGGTCACAAAAAGTAATTTAACCATTAGCACAAAGAAAAAGAAGGAAAACTAGAGGTGGGGAAGGGAATTTCAAAGCTGGAAATGAAAATGAAAACAAACACGGATTCAGTGTGAACAATAGCCTCTGATGTGGAAGAGTTCACTTCTACTCTTTCTCTGGTGTTTATGGGCAAGCTGTGCTGAAAACCTTCTATTTTAAATGATTATGATATGGTGAATAGCTTTTGGTTCCTAAAATCTGCTTAAGTGTGTGCATGCTAATGATTAGTCTAGAAAAGAAAAAAAATTATTCAGAAGAGTAATCGTTGTTTCAGGTACAACTTTGAAAGTGAAGTTGCCCAGTTGTGTCCGACTCTTTGCGACCCCGTGGACTGTAGCCTACCAGGCTTCTCCGTCCATGGGATTTTCCAGGCAAGAGTACTGGAATGGGGTGCCATTTCCTTCTCCAGAGTATTTTCCCAACCCAGGGATCGAACCCAGGTCTCCCACATTGTAAGCAAGACACTTTACTGTCTGAGCCACCAGGGAGGTCAAGGTACAATTTTAATACATTTCATTTTGTAAAATTGATCAGAGTTTCAAAGATTCATCCATGAGTTCTGGGATCAGGTGACCTGGGATCAAAAATCCAGATCTAGCCAGCACTCAAAGTTTATTACTTTAAGCTTCAGTTTTATTTTCTGATAAAAAATACCTAAGTCATAGGGTTGTCATGGGTTTTAACTGAGATATCAGTGTCTGGCAAGCATTGTTCAATGAACATCATCATCCATTATAGTCTTAAGGAGGGAAATCAATTCTTTGTCAGCAAAATTTGGTGCTGAACAAAGCTACATCTGTGTGTGTGTGTGTGTGTGTGAATTCAACCATTTTATTGAGCACCTACCTTAGCCCTGGCATTTTCTAGGCAGGCAGATAGCTAAATCAAGATAAATTAGGTCGCTGTTCTCAAGGATTTCTTGTTCATGAAAAACAGCTTGCTATTGTTTTTGTTTTTCTGTTTGCTGTTTCAGGAGGTGATCAGCACTTGACAGGGTGGCACGAAGTTAATACCCCAGGACAGAATGAAAAGTTGGGTCAGACGATTCACTGTCTTTGCCAAAATGGTTCTGGGCCCATAATTTTGGCTGTGGTTCTTTCTACCTAGCCTTTGAGATAACTGATATTCTACCATATCAACAAATTTGTTATTGCCTAAATCAATTTTTAGTGCTTAAACTGAAAACCCTCTCCAGAACTTTTAGCAAAAACATCCTCTTTTATTGTCTATAATGCATCTGAGTTGGACATCCTGTTCCTCGAAGCCGGAGCACCCTAACTGATACAGGAGCACTAGTAATGTGTTCTCAGAGCTGTGAGCAATAGCAGATGGGTAGAGTGGGGCAGGTGCAAAGTTAAATTTAGTCCAATGTGTCTACTGCAGGCAAGGAGGTTGTGGCAGGCAATAGTCATGTGGTGACCATAAAGATTGCAGGTCTCAACTTAGCCCTGCAGCCTGCTCCTCCTGGATCTGAGAGTAGCATCCTGTCCTTTCTACTGCTCTCCTCATTGTGGGTAAAGCAGAAAGGAAGAATGACTCTGGCTTGCTCACTCTTTCCCATTTTGGGGTGTTCTTTTTACCCCAATCCTATTCCATTTTGATATTGTCAGTGAAGGGTTTGCAAGCATATTGTGGTGCTGGTCCAGCAGAGTTGGCTGTGGTCTACACTTTCAAGGAATAGATCTAATTCTGAGATGCCTAGGAAACCTCTCTCTTGACTGGCCCCTTTCCAGATAAGCCTACTTGTTGAGCATCCCCAAGGTGTAGAGGATAGCTATTCAGTGTTGAGTCCTTGTTGGTAGGGTCATCATATGATGTTATGAGACAATGCCCTCGCACAAAATAAGAGTACATTTAGGAATTATCTTGAATAAATAAGTACTGGCCTCATAACTATGTTTATTTTTCTGTGTTTCCTCTTGTATCTAGATTTTGGCTTGATGTTTTCTTATTATTTTGTTAGCTCTTTGATGCCTCTAAGGTGTATTTTTTCCCTAATATAGCCAGTATTTTTTATTATTTCCAGTGGGAGAATGGTCCAAACTATTTTGATAACAATATTGCCATATATGGGAATATTCCACAGTTTTGTTTTTTTTTTTAATCTATTTGGCTGAGTAGGGTCTTAGTTGTGGCTCTCGAGATCTTCACTGTTTCATGTGGGATCTTTTGTTGGGGCACATGGATTCTCTAGCTGTGGTGTAGGCTCAGTAGTTGTGATGCTTGGGCTTACTTGCCACATGGTGTGTGGGATCTTAGTTTCCCTAACCAGGGATTGTACCCATGTCCCCTGGCTTGCAAGGCAGATTCTTAACCACTGGACCGCCAGGGAAGTCCCTCCCATTGAGTTTTTAATTTCATTATTATATTTTTCATTCTTATAAGTTTTAAATGGTCTTTCAGTGTCTATGACATTTTAAAATTGTGTATTGTTGCCTGTCCGTATTTTCATGCTTGCATTTTTTCTAAGATTGTTAAACACAATTATTTTATATTTTGTGTTTCATATAGTCAGTATGAGGTCTTTGGAGTACTTTAGTGACATCTACTCTTTCTGTTGGATCTTGTTCATGGTGCCTTTTTTCCTAGTATATTTAATATTTTTCCTGAAGACTGTCTGTTTCTTGGAATTTGTGTGCTTGTGTGAAGTTCCAGAACTAATGAAAAACACCTATAAATTTAAAAAGTCTTCTCCGTTACTATCACCCCTGCCTCCCTGACAAAGAAAAGTCCCTAAGAAGACAAATTTTAAACTGTATACATATAGTAGGGATACAAATTGCTGCAGCCAGTATGAAAAACAATATGGAGGTTCCTTAAAAAACTACAAAGTTACCATGGTCCAGCAATCACAGTCCTGGGCATATATCCAGGGAAAACTCTAATTCGAAAAGATACATGCATTCTGGTGATCATAGCAGCACTACTTACAATAGCCAAGACACGGAAGAAACCTAAGCATCCATCAACAGGTGAGTGACTTTCCTGGATCTTCACTGCTGCACATGGGCTTTCTCTAGCTGTGACGAGCAGGGGCTACTCTTCATTGTGGTGAGTGGGCTTCTCATTGTGTGGCTTCTCTTGTTGCAGAGCACAGGCTCTAGACACATGGACTTCAGTAGTTTCAGGCTTCGGGCTCTAGGGCATGAGCTCAATCGTTGTGGTGCATCGGTTTAGTTGCCCTAAGACATGGGGACGCTTCCAGGACCAGGGGTCAAACCCATGACTCCCGTGTTCTCAGGCAGACTCCCATCCACTGTACCACCAAGGAAGTCCTACAGTATATTTTTAATCTGAGGCATATGGGCATTGAGGAAAAGGGGAGGGTGGAGAAAGAATGATGTAGGTAATAAGAAGAAGGAGGTGAAGAATAGCAAAGCAAAAAAGGGAACAAGGGGTGCAAAAATTTTATTTTTTTGAACATTCACATTTAGGAATTTTTATAAGTGTGTATATGTAGAAAAAACTTAAAAATAAAATGTATTTACAAAGCAAAGCAATATATCTCTATATAGAGAGATCCAAAATAAAATAACTGGAAATTGAATCTAAAAATAGGTTGACTATGCCTGATATGTATTGATGGTTGACAGAAAACAACAAAATTCTGTAAAGCAATTGTCCTTCAATTAAAAAAATAAAAGCAATAAAAGTGAGTTGAAAATAATGCCCTATGGTCACATGCAAAGATGACTCAATCTTAGGAAATATATCAACATAATTCAACATATTGCACTAGCTAATTAAAAGTAAATCATGTTATACATCCCTAGAATAGGAATTGATAAAATTCAGAAACCATTCTGAACATAAAAAGAACTTTTAAAGTTTGTAAGGATTTCCATGGCAGTCCAGTGCTTAAGACTCCAAGATTCCAAAGCTGGGACTGCAGGTTCAATCCCTGGTCAGGGAAAAATCCTAGGCTCTGCAGCCAACAATGAAAAAAAAAAGTTTGTGGAAATATATCAGCAACCAATTAAAAAATGAACCAAAGACCTGAAGAGGTTGGTGAACAAAAATAGGAAAAGTTAAAATGTCGTTAAACTGTTAAGGAAACACAAATTAGAGACAAACCTTCATTTGTCATATCTGCAGCAAATATTTTCTTATTCTGGTTTTCAACTTTAAGTTGTCTTTCTATTGACAGGCAGATTTTTAGTATTTCTCATGTGTGCAAATTTGCCATTCTCTTTATAAGTGATGTCATTCTTACCTTTGAGATTTGCAAAAACTGAAAGGGTTATAATAACATATATAATGGAGTTTCGCTGGTGGTTCAGTAGCAAAGAACTTGCCTGTCAATACAGGAGATGTGTTTATGATCCCTGGGTTGGGCAGATCCCCTGGAGAAGGAAATGGCAACCCACTCCAGTATTCTTGCCTGGGAAGTCCCATGGGCAGAGGAGCCTGGTGGGCTATAGTCCATGGGGTTGCAAAAGAGTCGGACATGACTTAGCGCCTAAACTGCAACAAACAAGCAATATAGTTGCCTGAAACTATATATACAGTGCAAAACTATTCCATATAGTTTTGAGATAAATATAAAAATGAACCACACAGTCAATACTTAACTTTAATACTCCACATTATGTATCTTGATCACAACGGTGGTAACCTCCTTGTCAACAATCTTGTGGTTTAAGGAGCTGATTCTTATTCTCATATCCTTCAGATAGGTATGCTCTGTTCAGTTGGTCTGACTTGAATATGGAGCCTCCATTCTTCACATGGTGAGACGGGAAAGCATGGACCACTGGGTGATCTGCCTTCTCAAGTGGGATGTTGGCTTCCAGTCACATTAAAAAAAATTTTTTTTTCAAAATCTATTTTATTGCACCCAAAACAGTGGAATTAACTGTACATAATAAGCTATTATATATATATATTATTACATATATTATATAATATACTATTATATAAAGTACTATTATATATATACTGTACATAATAAGCTCTTATATATATATATATATACACACACATTTTAAATTATAGGGAATAAAGTGTATTTTGGCAGAGAGTGTTAAACAAAACTCAAGTTGCATACATTAGTAACATAACTCAACATCCTTAATTCGGTTTACGTATGACACATTTTCTTGCTTTCCTATGTTCTGCTAAATCATCCCAACCTAAACTATAAAATTGATACACTGAAATTTAATTTTATTATTTTCACTTACACTCTGTAATAACATTGTCCAAAATGTGAGGAAACCAACATTTCCAACCTATGCTGATGGGAATGCAAACAACAGATTTTGACATATAATCAGCTGTACGGCTGTCAGCGTAAGTAACGTCTCCTTGGGTCTGTTCATTTCAGCCTGTCCCTCCACTGACACTACCTAGGACTATACTGTGTGGCAAATCACTTCTCTGTTGTCAAGGGCTTTGTAATAATCATTAGGACAGATGGGTTCTGCCCCATTAGTTTCCAAACAATAATGAAGACCTTCACTGACATATTCCTGGTCCCCAGACACTAGTTATCCATTCCTAAATCCTAACTTAGGTCCTGTTTCCAAGCACCACCTCCATACCCTCGGTTAACTATAAAGTTGTCCCAATGGCCCCTTGGTGGTACTGAGTGCAGATGGGAATGCTGGACGGCATATCTGCTTGATATGCATCACACCCTGAGAGTAAGTTACCTTGTAATAAACTGATTAATGGATTAGCTGGAGCTGCCTGCTCATTTTTTCAGTCTCAGGATGCCTTTCTAGTTTGGTGGCTTTTTTTCATTCCCTCCATCCTCCAACATCAGGTAATGAATATTAAAATATTATATTTAGAACTTGCAATCCCGCTTAGAGGTATCTGTATTGTAGAAATAAATGAACTAGACTATACAAGGATGTTTCTTGTGGCACCGGTTATAATATGGGGAAAAAAAACTCTGTGGGAAGTGGGGGAATGGAGACAGCAGAATATCCATCAGTAATGAAATTGTATATTCTATGGGAATTTACAAAAAAGAAGGTTTTTTTTGTTCATTATTGACATTATATCTATATATCAGTGTAGATATAATGTCAATAATCAACAAAGAAATGCAAAAAAGCAAAATGGCTGACTGGGGAGGCCATACAAATAGCTGTGAAAAGAAGTGAAGCGAAAAGCAAAGGACAAAAGGAAAGATATATCCATTTGAATGCAGAGTTACAAAGAATAGCAAGGAGAAATAAGAAAGCCTTCATCAGTGATCAATGCAAAGAAACAGAGGAACACAACAGAATGGGAAAGACTAGAGAGCTCTTCAAGAAAATTAGAGATACCAAGGGAACATTTCATGCAAAGATGGGCTCAATAAAGGACAGAAATGGTATGGACCTAACAGAAGCAGAAGATATTAAGAAGAGGTGGCAAGAATGCACAGAAGAACTGTACAAAAAAGATCTTCACGACCCAGATAATCATGATGGTGTGATCACTCACCTAGAGCCAGACATCCTGGAATGTGAAGTCAAGTGGGCCTTAGAAAGCATCACTAGGAACAAAGCTAGTGGGGGTGATGGAATTCCAGTTGAGCTATTTCAAATCCTGAGAGATGATGCTGTGAAAATGCTGCACTCAATATGCCAGCAAATTTGGAAAACTCAGCAGTGGCCACAGGACTGAAAAAGGTCAGTGTTCATTCCCATCCCAAAGAAAGGCAATGCCAAAGAATGCTCAAACTACCACACAATTGCACTCATCTCACACGCTAGTGAAGTAATGCTCAAAATTCTCCAAGCCAGGCTTCAGCAATACATGAACCGTGAACTTCCAGATGTTCAAGCTGGTTTTAGAAAAGGCAGAGGAACCAGAGATCAAATTGCCAACATCTAGTG
>NW_011494956.1:8048769-8051508 GCF_000754665.1 Bison bison bison | reverse complement strand
CTACTTCTGCTTTATTGACTATGCCAAAGCCTTTGACTGTGTGGATCATAATAAACTGTGGGAAATTCTGAAAGAGATGGGAATACCAGACCACCTGACCTGCCTCTTGAGAAACCTGTATGCAGGTCAGGAAGCAACAGTTAGAACTGGACATGGAACAACAGACTGGTTCCAAATAGGAAAAGGGGTACATAAAGGCCGTATATTGTCACCCTGCATATTTAACTTATATGCAGAGTACATCATGAGAAATGCTGGGCTGGAAGAAGCACAAGCTGGAATCAAGATTGCCAGGAGAAATATCAATAACCTCAGATATGCAGATGATACCACCCTTATGGCAGAAAGTGAAGAAGAACTAAAGAGCCTCTTGATGAAAGTGAAAGAGGAGAGTGAAAAAGTTGGCTTAAAGCTCAACATTCAGAAAAAGATCATGGCATCTGGTCCCATCACTTCATGGCAAATAGATGGGGAAACAGTGGAAATAGTGTCAGACTTTATTTTTGGGGGCTCCAAAATCACTGCAGATGGTGATTGTAGCCATGAAATTAAATGATGCTTACTCCTTGGAAGGAAAGTTATGACCAACCTAGATAGCATATTGAAAAGCAGAGACATTACTTTGCCAACAAAGGTCCATCTAGTCAAGGCTATGGTTTTTCCAGTGGTCATGTATGGATGTGAGAGTTGGACTGTGAAGAAAGCTGAGTGCGGAAGAATTGATGCTTTTGAACTGTGGTGTTGGAGAAGACTCTTGAGAGTCCCTTGGACTGCAAGGAGATCCAACCAGTTCATTCTAAAGGAGATCAGTCCTGGATGTTCTTTTGAAGGACTGATGCTAAAGCCGAAACTCCTATACTTTGGCCACCTCATGCAAAGAGTTGACTCATTGGAAAAGACCCTGATGCTGGGAGGGATTGGGGGAAGGAGGAGAAGGGATGTTAGAGGATGAGATGGCTGGATGGCATCACCAACTTGATGGACATGAGTTTGAGTGAACTCCAGGAGTTGATGATGGACAGGGAGGCCTAGGGCACTATGATTCATGGGGTTGCAAAGAGTTGGACACTGAGCGACTGAACTGAACTGAACTGAACTGATTACTTTATATGGAGGGATGTCCATAATGTACTATTAAGTGGAGAAAGAGAGATACAGGATGTATTGGTAACAGACAATGTGTGGTTTTTTCTGACCCAGAATTCATTAACCTTTTTGGAAAACCAGAACCTGGGTTTTCCTTTTGGGAGTATTTTGAACTGGATGTTTATGTCCACAGCTACCACCCTGCCAAATTCCTATGTTGAAATAAAAACTACCAATGTGACGACTGAAGGCAGGAGGAGAAGGGGACGACAGAGAATGAGATGGTTGGTTGGCATCATGGACTCAATGGACATGAGTTTGAGCAAGCTCCGGGAGTTGGTGATGGACAGGGAAGCCTGATGTGCTGCAGTCCATGGGGTCACAGAATCGGACACGACGGAATGACTGAACTGAACAGAATGTGATGATATTAGAAGGTGGGATGTTTTGGGTACTTCGGATATTAGTTCATGAGGATGGAGCCTTATGAATGAGATCAGTGTCTTTATAAAAAGAGGTATGAGAGATTTCTCCATCTCCCCTTCTCTTCCTCCCAGCATCCTCCTTTTCCTCCTCTTCTTCCTCATCCTTCATATCCACTCCTTTCTATGTCTTTCTCTCTCTTTCTCTCAGGGTCTGCAAACCAGTAAGAATATCCTCACCAGACACCAGCTCAAATCTAGCTCCTGATTTTGGATTTGCAACTTCTATAAGTATGAGAAGTAAACGCTTGTTATCTAAGCCACCCAACCTAGTATATTTTTATTACGGCAGGGAGACTGTTCTCAGTCTACGTGTACCCATGATACATGCCTGGGTAATCACAATGAGAGCATTCCTCTGGCCTCAGGAATGGACATTTCATTGATACAACCAGAGCCTATTCTGTTGGAAAAGAATAATTCTTTTTTTCCCCTGGGTTTGGAGCTGTGAAGATGTAAGCGTCTCTTGCCACCACGAGGGAAGTTTCTCCCAAGAATGAACCAATATAGAGTAGAAGAGCATCAGTTCAGTTCAGTCGCTCAGTCGTGTTCGACTCTTTGCAGCCCCATGAACCGCAGCATGCCAGGCCTCCCTGTCCGTCACCAACACCCAGAGTCCACCCAAACCCATGTCCATCCAGTCGGTGATGCCATCCAACCATCTTATCCTCTGTCGTCCCCTTCACCTCCCACCTTCAATCTTTCCCAGCATAGGGGTCTTTTCCAATGAGTCAGCTCTTCTCATCAGGTAGCCAAAGTATTGGAGTTTCAGCTTCAACATCAGTCCTTCCAATGAACATCCAGAACTGATCTCCTTTAGGATGGATTGGTTGGATCTCCTTTCAGTGCAAGGGACTCTCATGAGTCTTCTCCAACACCACAGTTCAAAAGCATCAATTCTTCAGCACTCAGCTTTCTTTATAGTCCAACTCTCACATCCATACATGACCACTGGAAAAACCATAGCCTTGTCTAGATGGACCTTTGTTGGCAAAGTAATGTCTCTGCTTTTGAATATGCTGTCTAGGTTGGTCATAACTTTCCTTCCAAGGAGTAAGTGTCTTTTAATTTCATGGCTGCAATCACCATCTGCAGTGATTTTGGAGCTGCCCAAAAATAAGTCAGCCACTGTTTCCACTGATTCGCCATCTATTTCCCATGAAGTGTTGGT
>NW_011494956.1:8047900-8048669 GCF_000754665.1 Bison bison bison | reverse complement strand
GAAAGAGGAGAGTGAAAAAGTTAGGCTTAAAGCTCAAACATTCAGAAAAAGATCATGGCATCTGGTCCCATCACTTCATGGCAAATAGATGGGGAAACAGTGGAAATAGTGTCAGACTTTATTTTTGGGGGCTCCAAAATCACTGCAGATGGTGATTGTAGCCATGAAATTAAATGATGCTTACTCCTTGGAAGGAAAGTTATGACCAACCTAGATAGCATATTGAAAAGCAGAGACATTACTTTGCCAACAAAGGTCCGTCTAGTCAAGGCTATTGTTTTTCCAGTGGTCATGTATGGATGTGAGAGTTGGACTGTGAAGAAAGCTGAGTGCCAAAGGATTGACGCTTTTGAACTGTGGTGTTGGAGAAGACTCTTGAGAGTCCCTTGGACTGCAAGGAGATCCAACCAGTCCATTCTAAAGGAGATCAGTCCTGGGTGTTCTTTTGAAGGACCGATGCTAAAGCTGAAACTCCCATCCTTTGGCCACCTCTTGCGAAGAGTTGACTCATTGGAAAAAACCCTGATGCTGGGAGGGATTGGGGGCAGGAGGAGAAGGGGATGACAGAGGATAAGATGGTTGGATGGCATCACCAACTCAATGGACATGAGTTTGAGTGAACTCCGGGAGTTGGTGATGGACAGGGAGGCCTGGCATGCTGCAATTCATGGGGTCGCAAAGAGTCAGACACGACTGAGCGACTGAACTGAACTGAACTGAGTGCAGCACTTTCACAGCATCATCTTTCAGGATTTGAAATAGCTCAACT
>NW_011494956.1:8046954-8047800 GCF_000754665.1 Bison bison bison | reverse complement strand
AGCTTTAAGCCAAATTTTTCACTCTCCACTTTCACTTTCATCAAGAGGCTCTTTAGTTCTTCTTCACTTTCTGCCATAAGGGTGGTGTCATCTGCATATCTGAGGTTATTGGTATTTCTCCTGGCAATCTTGATTCCAGCTTGTGCTTCTTCCAGCCCAGCATTTCTCATGATGTACTCTGCATATAAGTTAAATAAGCAGGGGGACAATATACAGCCTTTATGTGCTCCTTTTCCTATTTGGAACTAGTCTGTTGTTCCATGTCCAGTTCTAACTGTTGCTTCCTGATCTGCATACAGGTTTCTCAGGAGGCAGGTCAGGTGGTCTGGTATTCCCATCTTTTGAAGAATTTTCCACAGTTTATTATGATCCACACAGTCAAAGGCTTTGGCATAGGCAATAAAGCAGAAATAGATGTTTTTCTGGAACTGTCTTGTTTTTTCAATGATCCAACAAATGTTGGCAATTTGATCTCTGGTTCCTCTGCCTTTTCTAAATCCAGCTTGAACATCTGGAAGTTCATGGTTCACATATTGCTGAAGCCTGGCTTGGAGGATTTTAAGCATTAATTTACTAGCCTCTGAGATAAGTGCAATGTGTGGTAGTTTGAGCATTCTTTGGCATTGCCTTTCTTTGGGATTGGAATGAAAACTGACCTTTTCCAGTCCTGTGGCCACTGCTGAGTTTTCCAAATTTGCTGGCATATTGAGTGCAGCACAAAATCACTGCAGGTGGTGATTGCAGCCATGAAATAAAGATACTTACTCCTTGGAAGGAAAGTTATGACCAACCTAGATAGCATATTCAAAAGCAGAGACATTACTTTGCCAACAAAGGTCCGTCTAG
>NW_011494956.1:8036110-8046854 GCF_000754665.1 Bison bison bison | reverse complement strand
AGTTGACTCATTGGAAAAAACCCTGATGCTGGGAGGGATTGGGGGCAGGAGGAGAAGGGGATGACAGAGGATAAGATGGTTGGATGGCATCACCAACTCAATGGACATGAGTTTGAGTGAACTCCGGGAGTTGGTGATGGACAGGGAGGCCTGGCATGCTGCAATTCATGGGGTCGCAAAGAGTCAGACACGACTGAGCGACTGAACTGAACTGAACTGAGTGCAGCACTTTCACAGCATCATCTTTCAGGATTTGAAATAGCTCAACTGGAATCCCATCACCTCCACTGGCTTTGTTTGTAGTGATGTTTCCTAAGGCCCACTTGACTTCACATTCCAGAATGTCTGGCTCTGGGTGAGTGATCACACCATCGTGATTATCTGGGTCGTGAAGATCTTTTTTGTACAGTTCTTCTGTGTATTCTTGCCATCTCTTCCTAATATCTTCTGCTTCTGTTAGACGCATACTATTTCTGTCCTTTATCGAGCCCATCTTTGCATAAAATGTTCCCTTGATATCTCTAATTTTCTTGAAGAGATCTCTAGTCTTTCCCAGTCTATTGTTTTCGTCTACTTCTTTGCACTGATCACTGAGGAAGGCTTTTTTATCTCTCCTTGCTATTCTTTGGAACTCTGCATTCAAATGGATATATCTTTCCTTTTTCCCTTTGCTTTTTGCTTCCCTTAGGTCCATGAATCAAGGCAAATTGGAAGTGGTCAAACAGGAGATGACAAGAGTGAACATCGACATTCTAGGAATCAGCGAACTAAGATGGACTCGAATGGGTGAGTTTAACTCAGATGACCATTATATCTACTACTGTCGGCAGAAATCCCTTAGAAGAAATGGAGTAGCTATCATAGTCAACAAAAGAGTCCAAAATGCAGTACTTGGATGCAATCTCAAAAATGACAGAATGATCTCTGTTCGTTTCCAAGGCAAACCATTCAATATCATGGTAATCCAAGTCTATGCCCCAACTGGTAATGCTGAAGAAGCTGAAGTTGAACAGTTCTATGAAGACCCATAAGACCTTCTAGAACTATCACCCAAAAAAGATGCCCTTTTCATTAAAGGGGACTGGAATGCGAAAGTAGGAAGTTAAGAAACAACTGGAGTAACAGGCAAATTTGGCCTTGGAATATAGAATGAAGCAGGGCAAAGGCTAATAGAGTTCTGCCAAGAGAACGCACTGGTCATAGCAAACACCCTCTTCCAACAACACAAGAGAAAACTCTCCACATACCAGATGGACAACACAGAAATCAGATTGATTATATTCTTTGCAGCTAAAGATAGAGAAGCTCTATACAGTCAGCAAAAACAAGATTGGGAGCTGACTGTGGCTCAGATCATGAACTCCTTATTGCCAAATTCAGACTGAAATTGAAGAAAGTGGAGAAAACCACTAGACCATTCAGGTATGACCTAAATCAAATCCCTTATGACTATACAGTGGATGTGAGAAATAGATTTAAGGGACTAGATCTAATAGAGTGCCTGATGAAGTATGGACAGAGGTTCGTAACATTGTACAGGAGACAGGAATAAAGACAATCCCCAGGAAAAAAAAGAAGAGCATCAGGACATAGTAAAACCAGGTGCTGGTTTAAGTCCCTGATCCAGCTGTGCTTGAAGCCTCAGTTTTGTGAACCAGTAAATCCTACTTTTTAGTTAAACTACTTTCTCTTTCTGTTACTTGCTACCCAGAGTCCTGATTAAGAAGTAAAATGTTGTGAATGACTTAATTATGACTATAAAATGGAACCGTTATAATTATGCATTTGTGTTTGAATAAATGGGACTTCCCTGGTGGGTCAGATGGTAAAGAATCTGCCTGCAATGCAGGAGACCCAGCTTTGATCCCTGGCTTGTGCAGATCCCCTGGAGAAGGGAGTGGCTACCCACTCCAGTATTCTTGCCTGGAGAATTCCATGGACAGAGGAGCCTGGCAGGTTGCAGTCCATGGGGTCAAAAATAGTTGGACACAACTGAGCAACTAACACTTTCACTTTGAATAAATGCATATGTAGCTATTTGTTTAGTGAGGAGAATACACACTAAAATTTAACATTGTTTTTCTCAGGCGGATGGAATTGGAGAAAGTTAAGAGAAGATTAATAACTTTTTCTTTTTACATATATGTGTTGTTTGACTTTCACGTAGGTGTTTGTATCTTTGGTAACTTTCAAAACTCTATAAATGTTTTTAGATGTGTGTCATATATTTTGTGTTTTTTCAAATATGGGAATATATAGCGGGGAAATGATGCAAATTACTTGGAAAAAGTTTAAATTTAATACTGTGTTGTCTGTGCTTAGTCGTTCAGTCGTATCTGACTCTTTGTGACCCCATGGACTGTAGCCTGCCAGGCTTCTCTGTCCGTGGGGGTTCTCTAGGGAAGAATACTGGAATGGGTTGCCATACCCTCTTCCAGGGAAACTTCCCAAGCTAGGGATCAAACCCAGGTCTCCCGAATTGTAGGCAGACACTACGGTCTGAGTCACCAGGGAAGCCCAAGAGTACTGGAGAGGGTAGCGTATCCCTTCTCGAGGGGATCTTCCCAACCCAGGACTCAAACCAGGGTCTCCTACATTGTAGGTGGATTATTTCCAGCTAAGCTACCAAGGAAGCCCAAGTTTAATACTAGAAACATTTTAAAACAAATAATCATATTAGCTGATGAAAACCTATAAAAGCTTTTCTGAGTAAGTTCTTGATTTCAGGACTTAAATATAATTGATCATTGATTTTTGTATCTTTATCTTGAATACACATGATTAACTGCTTAAAAACACCCTTATTCCTAATGCACATGTGACTTTAATCCAATATATTTAGGAATAAGTAAAAGGATTTCTCCTCCATGATTAAAGTAGACCACCCTTATACTAAGAAAAGAAAATAATGAAGTCACTATTGTCCAGGAAATTTGTCTTTCCCAGATACTAATTCTGAGTTTCAACACTAATTATAACTTTTGATAACTTATTTTGAAATATACTTTGATCCCTTATGATAATGTTTGAGCCTTTTTTCCATAGTGGCATCTGTTATTTTTTTTATTATAAATATAACCAAGTGTCTGATCAACGTAAATGATCAAAAACCTTGAACATATAATTTTATGAAAACACAATTGGAGGCATATATTGTTACAGTATTTGCATTATTTAGTAAGACAGTTTCTTCCCTCCTGGAGGTTGGGGAAGAGAGTTCGTTGAGAACGTTAATGACAGAGCCTGGAGAAGACACTGCCAGCTCTTATCTTTGAGTGGCACTACACGGGTCTTAACCTCACAGCCCATTTTAAACCTACAGAAGGTCATTTACTTTCTTGCACAAGCCTTTAACCCACTTGAGAAATGGGTTTAGTCAAAGATAAAGCCCCTGTGAATTGGTAACCTGGTTTTAGGAAAGATTTTCATAGTAACTAAGGTGTTGGATAAACAGACACCATTTGTTTACAAAGACACCTCATAGCTATGATTACTATTTTGATTGTGTCTTCATAGCACAGTATAGCTGTCTTGAAACTCCTTTTTCCAAGGAGTCAGTTTAAAATATGATTAAAATTTGGGAATTGTTTCTTTGAATTTGGGTGTTGAGGTTATTACAGTGTATCTGCAAACACAATCTGCCATGTTTATAGGTAGGAACAATCATGTCTATTAGCAATTTATAGGCGAAAAGGGCATTTTTAGCTGAATAGGACTTCTAATGTACCATATATGGAATATTATCCATTAAATCCATCAAAATGAAAATCTTGACAAATAATAGTGAGTGACATAAATAAATAATGTCCTCGGAAAAAACACACAATGATATGTAAATAATTTTTATCTTATAAAATCAATCCCTTAAGAGAAAATAATTGATTTTATTGATTTACAGTACCGTCAGCATTCTTGTAATGTAAAATTTAGTAGCTAGCCTTGGACATTAAATTTTAAACTCAGAATCACCATCAATCTTTTATTTAGATCTGATAAGCTTCTGGGGTTGCTCTAACAGTGACGTCTTAATATGGATCTCCCACATGGAGCAATTCACCTTCAGGATATTATGTTTTCTTTTACAAATCTATAAGCAAAAGTATGACCTACCATAATGGAAATAATGTATGACTAAGACTCTTTCACTTGGCATTGGGACAAGGATTACACTACTTTGACTAACAACTTTTCTTTTTTCTCCTCAATTTTATTAACTCTAGCCAAGTCCTTAATTTTCATGAGTGGAATTGAAAATACTGTTCTTTTGATCTTTTGGGTTGAGTTCTGGGTCATGTAAAGATTAAGTGAAGTGATTCCAAACCCAAAATCCTATAATTACAAAATGTTTAAGTTGATGCTTGGACTTCTTTTTCCCCTCTGCTTCTAAGTTGGGAAGAGTGCTTTCTGAACTGCAAATTAAGATAGTCTTATCCCTTCATCCTTGGCAAAGTAAACAGATTTAAAGAGGCCATCTACTTAGTAACCATTTGTTTTGTTTAATCTGAGATTAGGCTTAGGTTGACAAAAATTTTACTGAATTTAGAGTAGACAGGATGCTTTAAATATTTTTTTTAAATTTTCTATTATAATTATTTTTCATATAAATATTTTTTGGCTATGCCACATGGCATGTAGGATCCTAGTTCCCTGGCCAGGGACTGAACTGGCATCCTCTGCACTGGCAGCTCGAAGTCCCACCCCCTGGACCACCAGGGAAGTCCCAGAATGCTTTAAGACAGCATTACTTGGTAGTAATTTCTTCCTGCAGCCTCTTCTGAGTGGTTTGTGAATAGGAACAAAATGTAAATAAGCTCTGACAGGTTAAAGGATGCAGTTTTAGAGGGAATCAAAATATTTACGAATTGATCAAATAACATACTAAAAGATTTCTAAATGGCAGCATATGTTCTTTAACCAATCTTTAAAGGAGCTGGTAATAATTCCTCTAACGATTTACTGCATGTGTTTTTACCACTGACCATCACCTAAGGGAAGAAAGATCATGTGATTCATTACTGTAATGGCCTGGGTAAAGAATCCTCCTGGGGAGGAAAGACTTAGAACTACAGCTGTGTTTCTAATTGGAGTGCACTGAAAAAGACACTAATCACAATTGAAATGAGAGGCCAGGACAGCAGCTTGCCTGTCTTGCAACCAGCAGTGAGCAAATCTTTACATCAGCATATGAGGTACTTTTTGAAGCCTGTTTGGGAGTTTAAATTGTAAAAACATTGTAAGGAACCAAATTGAGGACATTTTCTAGGTTTAGGATGTGACAATTTGTTTTAAGGACAGCTACGAAGGGTAATATGACCTTTTACCTTAGAGACAGTATTATTAATTGATAGAGGGTATTAGTTTAGTCACTACAGATGGTGACTGCAGGCACGAAATTAAAAGACACTTACTCTTTGGAAGAAAAGTTATGACCAACCTAGACAGCATATTCAAAAGCAGAGACATTACTTTGCCAACAAAGGTTCGTCTAGTCAAGGCTATGGTTTTCCCTGTGGTCATGTATGGATGTGAGAGTTGGACTGTGAAGAAGGCTGAGCGCTGAAGAATTGATGCTTTTGAACTGTGGTGTTGGAGAAGACTCTTGAGAGTCCCTTGGACTGCAAGGAGATCCAACCAGTCCATTCTGAAGGAGATCAGCCCTGGGATTTCTTTGGAAGGAATGATGCTAAAGCTGAAACTCCAGTCCTTTGGCCACCTCATTCGAAGAGTTGACTCATTGGAAAAGACTCTGATGCTGGGAGGGATTGGGTGCAGGAGGTAAAGGGGACGACAGAGGATGAGATGGCTGGATGGCATCACCGACTCGATGGACGTGAGTCTGGGTGAACTCCGGGAGTTGGTGATGGACAGGGAGGCCTGGCGTGCTGCGATTCATGGGGTCGCCAAGAGTCAGACACGACTGAGCGACTGATCTGATCTGATTTGATTAGTTTAGTTTTATTTTTATAATTCTGATGAATGTAAAGAAATGTCTTAGTGGTCACTCAAAGTGGGAAAACATTTACGATGCTGTGCTTTTCTGCTTGTCACTTTCTCTGCTTAGAGAGCCTGCCAGGAATAGGATGGTGAAGGAAGGAAAGAGGAAGACTCAGGGCCAGGTAGACAGACAGACCTGTGTTCATATTTCAGCTCTATAGTTACTGGCTGGTTGGCTGTAAGTGTGAAACTGAGCCTCTCTGTTTCCCCAGGTGTTCAGTGGAATCAATGATAATTATACTTAGGGGATGTGGTGATAATGGAGTAACATATGCAAAGTACCCAGCACAAGGCAGGTGCGTCAGAATGTTGCTTTCCTTCCTCTTGCCCTATGTCCACCTGGTCAATCACTCAGCCTTCAGACTGACTCAACAAATCTCTTACTTTCCAGTTCTCAAGACCCTTCTCTTATCATGAAAATACAGAAGTTGGACTGCAGCGGGGAAAGGTGGTGGGAAAATGTACTTCATCAAGGTTTCTAAAGTAGCAACCAGGACACTAAATGGGCTTTGACATAAATAAGTCAATACAAGTAACTGACTTATTCATTTTAATATCAAGTAGGATGGCAACCCACTCCAGTACTCTTGCCTGGAAAATCCCATGGGCGGAGGAGCCTGATAAGCTGCAGTCCATGGGGTCCCACAGAGTTGGACACGACTGAAGCAACTTAGCAGTAGCAGTAGCAGGATAATTCCAATTTTTTCACCTTGTAGGTAATAGCTTAAAATATTTACTTTGATAAACTATATCTTTATGGGTCATCAAAAAGAAAAATTTTCTGTTATTTTATGTGTAGTTCAACTAAATCTCAGTGAAGATATACTCCCATCTCATACCATGTTTTCAATGGAAGAATAAGAAACTTTTTCCAGACAAAGAAAAGTGAAACATTTTGCTTTAAAAAAAAAAACTATTTCTGAGGCTGTGGTTCATTTTATTCTTTAATTTGGAATAAATATCACTTCTGCTTCTAAAAAAAGTTGGACTGCAGTTGGGATCTTAATTCCCAAGAATGTTACTGAAAGCGGGGATCTGGTTGCAGTGGGGGTCTTCTCACTCGCTTCTCCAAAGCCATTAAAGAGGCTAGGTTGGTAGAAAGGAAAATCTGTTTTCTTTTGGTTGCAGGCAACTGGTGCGGGAGAAGAGTGGACGCTGTCCAAAGGCCAATTCCCCACCTTTGACAATCAGGGGCAAGACATTTTATAGGCTGAAGGAGGGGGCTACATGCAGAAATGGCAGTTAGCTCAGACAGTCATCTTGATATTAGTCACTGGTGGTCTGACCAGTGTCATCTTGACTGCTTTCAGTTCAGTTCAGTCGCTCAGTCGTGTCTGACTCTTTGCAACCCTGTGGACTGCAGCACGCCAGGCTTCCCTGTCCATCACCAACTCCCGGAGCCTACTCAAACTCATGTCCATTGAGTCAATGATGCCATCCAAGCATCTCATCCTCTGTCATCCCCTTCTCCTCCCACCTTCAATCTTTCCCAGCATCAGGGTCTTTTCCAATGAGTCAGTTCTTTGCATCAGGTGGCCAAAGTATTGGAGTTTCAGCTTCAGCATCAGTCCTTCCAATGAATATTCAGGACTGATTTCCTTTAGAATGGACTGGTTGGATATCCTTGTAGTCCAAGGGACTCTCAAGAGTCTTCTTCAACACCACAGTTCAAAAGCATCAATTCTTCTTTATAGTCCAACTCTCTATATAGAGTCCAACTCTATCTCTTTCTCTTTCTCTCTCTCTATATATATATACATAGTCCCACTGTATATATAGTCCAACTCTATAGCTTTCTTTATAGTCCATCTCTCACATCCATACACGACTACTGGAAAAACCATAGCCTTGACTAGATGGACCTTTGTTGGCAAAGTAATGTCTCTGCTTTTGAATATGCTATCTAGGTAGGTCATAACTTTCCTTCCAAGGAGTAAGCATTTTTATTTCATGGCTGCAATCACCATCTTCAGTGATTTTGGAGCTGCCCAAAAATAAGTCAGCCTCATTTCCACTGTTTCCCCATCTATTTGCCATGAAGTGATGGGACCAGATGCCATGATCTTCGTCTTCTGAATGTTGAGCTTTAAGCCAAATTTTTCACTCTCCTCCTTCACTTTCATCAAGAGGCTTTTTTGTTCCTCTTCACTTTCTGCCATAAGGGTGGTGTCATCTGCATATCTGAGGTTACTGATATTTCTCCCAGCAATCTTGATCCCAGCTTGTGCTTCTTCCAGCCCAGCATTTCTCATGATGTACTCTGCATAGAAGTTAAATAAGCAGGGAGACAATATACAGCCTTGACGTACTCCTTTTCCTATTTGGAACTAGTCTGTTGTTTCATGTCCTGTTCTAACTGTTGCTTCCTGACCTGCATACAGATTTCTCAGGAGGCAGGTCAGGTTGTCTGGTATTCCTGTCTCTTGAAGAATTTTCCACAGTTTATTGTGACCACACAGTCAAAGGCTTTGGCATAGTCAATAAAGCAGAAATAGATGTTTTTCTGGAACTCTCTTGCTGTTTCAATGATCAAGTGGATGTTGGCAATTTAATCTTGACTGCTTTAAGTACAGTTAATCTTTGGTTTCGAAGGCTTCCCTGGTGGCTCAGGTGGTAAAGAATCCGCCTGCAATGCAAAAGACCCAGGTTTGACCCCTGGGTCAAGACAATCCCTGGAGAAAGGAATGGCAACCCATACCAGTATTCTTGCCTGGAGAATCCCATGGACAGAGGAGCCTGGTGAGCTACCATTCATGTGGTCGCAAAGAGTCAGACATGACTGAGCAACTAACACCCTTTGACTGTTTTCCTTTGTTTGTGCATTTTCTCACTTCTCTGATTCAACTTATTTTTTGGCTAAGGTTTTTCCATAGACAAAAGGCAGGTAGAGGACACATGGTGCTTTGAAACACAGAGGACTGTGCTCCTTCCAAAAGTCATAGAAACAATTGTCTTCAAACAACCAAGATTCTGTCAGAAGCTGGAGTGGCAGATTACTTGAGTCTTCAAAGTACCAGGTCCTTGAGTCAGCTGAAGACCTCTTGTTCTCTTTTGTACAATCTAATCATAAATTCTGTAAAGTCAACCTACTGATAAAAAAAAGCTCTGCCTTTATCATTGAACTCTCAACCTAGTGACATTTCACAGACTAATCTTGCCAATTGATTTGTCCTTTGGTCTAGTTTTCCACCTGTTGTTTGTCTGACCGGGGAATCTGTTATGTCTATAGGACCTGTCCAAGCAGCATTCACACCAGCTCAGGTTGCTATACTGACTGTCCTTTGATAGATTACCTCCTCCATCTTCAGACCTGCCCTCACTACTCTGCATAGGTTTCCATCAGATGTTTATGAAGAGGGACAGCCAAATCAATATTTTTGCTCTGCTTTGCTGCCAGAATTCGATGATCTGTCACAGTTCTTGCCCAATTCGTCTAGTCATTATTGTTCAAATGTTTTTAGCTTTGTTGGAAGTACTGGGCTAACTGATTTTATATCCTTCCTCTGAGCTAAACTTTGAAGTATAACTTTAGCATCATTGTACTATACTTTCCCACAACCCAGAGCATAATGTTTCATGCTTACTGGTTAATCATTCATTGCACACATGTTTGGCAACTATCTTCCAAGATTTTTCCAGAATTTTCTACCTGAGAAGATTTTACTGATAATCATCCTATCCTGAATCATCTCACAAACTCTTCCGTCTTACATTACATTGCTCCCAACCTATAGACCAAGTACAGCTTACTGTAAATGATGTTGAATAAGATGCTATGGTTCTATAAAGTCTTTGCTATTCACATTTACATGCAGTCATTTGTGTTGTTCATTTGCTTAGTCGTGTCTGACTCTTTGCAACCCCATGGACTGAAGAACACCAGGCTTCCCTGTCCTTCTCCATCTCCTGGAGTTTGCTCAAACTCATGTATGTTGAGTCGGTGATGCCATCCAACCATCTCATCCTCTGTCATCCCCTTTTCCCCCTGCCTTCGATCCTTCCTAGCATCAGGGCCTTTTCTAACGAGTTGGCTCTTCACATCAGGTGGCCAAAGTATTTTAGCTTCAGCACCAGACCTTCCAATGAATATTCAGGATTGATTTCCTTTAGGATTGACTGGTTTGATCTCCTTGCAGAAAGGGATTCTCCAGAGTCTTCTCCAACAACACAGTTTGAAAGCATCAATTCTTTGGTGCTCAACCTTGTAGATTTTCAAAAATAAATCTTTCAACAATCGGGAGTATTTATAAGTTATGTTAGACAATTCTCCTATCATGTTTTTGACATTAAATAGTTAACTGTTTCAAATAAATTTTCTGTTGTATCTGTGATGTAATCATTCAATGTTATAAGATCACTGTTGGCCAACATTTTCTGGAGGATTAGATAGCAAACATTTTAAGCTTTGAAGGCCACACAATCTCTGTTGCAACTACTCAACTCTATTGTGTAGCAGTCACAGACAGTTTATAAATGGATGAGCATAAACAATATAACTTTACCTATAGATACTAGAATTTGAATTTCATGTACTTTTCACATGACATATTATAAAGTATTATTTTTCTTTACAATTCTCAACCTTTAAAAATGTAATAGCCATTCTTATGGACTGTAAAAAAAACAAAAACAAAAACAAAAAAACAGGCTGAGGGTCAGATTTGGTCTATAATTGTAGTGTTCTGGGATAGTATAGTTTACAGCCAAAAGCAGATCCAGGTTTTATGAGGAGAGACCCCTTTACAAGGGC
>NW_011494956.1:8033861-8036010 GCF_000754665.1 Bison bison bison | reverse complement strand
CACTTAAATGTTTCAATTTTCACTTACTAAGATAGAGGATATTTTCTTAAGTTGTTGTTTAGTTCCCAAGTTGTGTTCAACTCTCTGTGACCTCATGGACTGTATCCTGCCAGGCACCTTTGTCCATGGGATTTCCCAGGCAAGAATACTGGAGTGGGTTGCCATCTCCTCCTCCAGGGCATATTCCTGACCCAGGGATTGAACCTGAATTTCCTGCATTGCAAGCAGATTCTTTACCACTGAGCCACTAGGGAAGCCCTTTTTTAAAAAGTAACCTCAGTAAAATTAATAAATTTATGCAGTTTAACAGCAATGTAATGCTTTATTCTAACCAACTATCCCCACTTCAAATATATTCAACTGTGTCAATAATGTCCTGCATAAAACTGTTTTCAGTACAGGATCCCATTCAGGTTACATAATAAAAAAAGTTTGTACATCCTTTTAGCTTAAGGGGAACTTGTTTTTTAAAAATGTAAAATTATGAATAAGAAATTAGATACAAAGCTTTGGGAGGGACCCGTGCAGATGAAGGGGCTTCCTAGGTGGCTCAGTGTCAAAAAATTCACCGGCAAATGCAGGAGACACAGGAAATGTGGGTTCGATCACTGGGTTGGAATATCTTCCCCTGGATAAGGAAATGGCAACCTACTTCAGTATCCTTGCCTAAAGAATTCCACGGACAAAGTAGCCTGGTAGGCTGCAATTCATGGGTCATGAAGAGTTGGACATGATGAACGACTGAGCACCCACACACCTGCATATGGAAGGCCCTTGAAAATGGAGCCTCCTCGGTGTCCTGGTTAATCTGCTTTTGGTGACATTTGGACAATTCTTCTGCAGAGGTTCTCAGGCCTGGCTGATGATTGAAGACACCAAGAGAGTTTTCTAATGACAGGTTGCAAAGCTCCAACAGAATGCCTGAATTAGAATCTATGTTGCGAAACTCCATAGGCAGTTCTATCGTGCAGTTAGGTTTAGAGACCACTGTTTAACCAGTTTATAACAGTGAATGAGTTCATTAGAACTGGTACCACAAACACATTTATTACCTTAATTGGGTTGCCTATCCAGAAATAGGTTTTAACCATTGTTATTGACCCATGACCCAAATGGTTAGTTTTATCAAGAAAGTTCTCATGTTGATCAGTTTCAGCAGAGTAGACATGCATACTCTTAAGCCATCTACTCTCTTTTTAGCGAAGGTTAACCCTTCCGTAGTGGACTGGCTTTTCACAGTTTAGATTCAGCGTAATATTTTTATATATTAATCTTTATTTTTAAAACTTCTTAAAAATCCTATATCTTTGAATTGGCATTACTTTTCAGATAATTTATAAAGCGAATAAGTGACAGCTGAAGAACATCTGAAATGTACATCATCACAGTTGGGAGAGTTAGTTTATAAACTTAGGCACATGGTGGTGGCTAAGTCACTTGTCATTGCCTGATTAATTATCAAACTTACAGAAGCCTGTTTTCATATTCCTGTAAGTACTATGCAGCCTATATTCTTCAAATAGAAGGTAATTTCCATGATGCTGAGAGATCTTCTTAGTCAAAATTGGGTAGTTCTGTCTGTAGAGTAGGTAGATACTACCACTTCCAGTCATTTAACTCATTAGCTCATACATTCAGCAAGTATTAAACAAGTGCCTGCAATATGCTAGGCACTGTACTGAGTGCTGAGGATCCAATACTGCAGAGCTTAGATTCTGATGTGAAGATGGAAACAGTAAACAAGTTAATTTCACATGGTGATAAATAATGTGTAGAAAATAAAACAAGGTAAAGCCATAGTGAATATGTGTTTATGGGTGGGGAGGAGACAGTTCAGTTCAGTTCAGTCGCTCAGTCGTGTCCGACTCTTTGTGACCCCATGAATCATAGCACGCCAGGCCTCCCTGTCCATCACCAACTCCCGGAGTTCACCCAGACTCACGTCCATCAAGTCAGTGATGCCATCCAGCCATCTCATCCTCTGTCATCCCCTTCTCCTCCTGCCCCCAATCCCTCCCAGCATCAGAGTCTTTTCCAATGAGTCAACTCTTCGCATGAGGTGGCCAAAGTACTGGAGTTTAGCTTTAGCATCGTTCCTTCCAAAGAAATCCCAGGGCTGATCTCCTTCAGAATGGACTGGTTGGACCTC
>NW_011494956.1:8029642-8033761 GCF_000754665.1 Bison bison bison | reverse complement strand
TTCTCCAACACCACAGTTCAAAAGCATCAATTCTTCGGCGTTCAGCCTTCTTCACAGTCCAACTCTCACATCCATACATGACCACAGGAAAACCCATAGCCTTGACTAGACGAACCTTTGTTGGCAAAGTAATGTCTCTGCTTTTGAATATGCTATCTAGGCTGGTCATAACTTTCCTTCCAAGGAGTAAGCGTCTTTTAATTTCATGGCTGCAGTCACCATCTGCAGTGATTTTGGAGCCCCCAAAAAATAAAGTCTGACACTGTTTCCACTCTTTCCCCATCGGGAGGAGACAGGGATTGCTAATTACATAGTCAAAGGTGGTGGTGACATTTGAGCTGAGACCTAAATAGTGACAAGGAGTCAGAGCTCTGCTGTCCAGCACAGGAGAAACTGATGCTCTTGAAATGTGGCTGATGCCACAGGTTGAAATGATAATATTTTGGATATAGTGGGTTAAACCAAATATATCACTAAATTTAATTTCACCTGATTTTTTTTTACCCTTTTAAGTGGCTTTTAGAAAATTACCTATATGGTTTGTGTTGTATCTCTGTTAGCACTGATCTAGAAAGTTAATTCAGTTTCAGGTTTTCCCAGAGTAGAACGTACCCCGCAAGGATCCTAATGGATCGGAGATGTTATAAGTTCTTAAGAGTTTGAGCTAATATAACCTTAGCTAAAATGTACTGAATTCTCACACCGCTGTGAAATAAGGAATATTCCCAACTCGATTTTATAGATGGGGAAATGGAGGTCTACAGGGGCCAAGTATCGTCCTAAGATGATAAGACAAGGAAATCATGGCACGAGAAGTCAGACCAGTCTGGTCTGAAGATGCCGGAGACCAGGAGCTGCAGTGAGAGGAGGCAGGAGTTTAGAGCAGGCTTCGGGTAGGGGCCATCGCGGGCTCTTCGGCGGCCTCCCGGGTCCTGAAGTGTGGGTCCCCAGCACCCCATCGCCATTCCACGGTCCTGCCCAGGCCGAGGCACCAACCTCCCGGATCCTCAGGCCAGCAGCACCGCCAGAGCCTGCGTCCTCGCAGGACCCACTTGCCCCGCGTCCCCCAGTTCCCGGGCTTCCCCGGGCGCCGATGCCCCTCGCCAGACGCGCAGCGGCCGCCCCCTCCCCTGCCCCCTGGCGACCACTCCCCGCGCACACTCAGAGAGCACCCTGCATCCCTGCGGCTGCTCGGAATATATTTCTGATCCCGTGTCGGCCCTGCAGGAATTCCTGCAAAAAATGCAGCGAGAGCCGATCCCGCCCCCCTCCCCCTCCGTATCTCCCGGGTCCATTCCGCCTGCTGTGGTTCTGAGAGTGGCCTTTCTGGGCACCTTTACCGCTCGGGGGTCATCTCGCCATCTGGAGTGACCAGCGTGTCTGAGTTTGGTGTATGTATATGCATCTAGAGCTCTTTAGATACCAGTCTCTGGAAGGGCAAGATCCCCACTCCCCCACTCCCAACTGGGGAGGTTGGGGGGGGGCGGGGGAGGGGTTCAGCTTTTTCGTCCCGGTCGTCAGGAACTTCAGACTGAGACAGCACAACGTCGCCTGAATGTGCAGCCACCCAGCTCCTGGCCGCAGCGGGGACAGTGGGGCAAGCGTTCCAGACCTGCAACCATCAGGCTGGGAGCTAAGACGCCCAAACACCTGGGCAGCGATTCCAGGTGCGGCCTCCTCATTTTACTGCAGGGCACTTGTTTCCTCTTGGGGGTCTCTTAGGAGGGTTTGTGAATAGTCACCAGCACTTGGGGTGGGGGTGGGATGGAAGGGTGGAGCCAAGTACCTCTGAGGCTTGACAGGTGTCAGAACTATTTACGGCATTAAACAGCGAGGAAGGGGAGGAAAAGGTTTAGTTTTTAAAGTACCCTGCTATTCATAGCACGAGTCCCGGGTTGTTATATGTCCAGGAAGAAAGCAAGAACTTCATCTTCACCAGACCTGAGTCTGACTCACAGGATGGCTGTGACTCATCCTTCCAAGACACTCCCCCCAGCCACCAAGGAGCAAATGATGGCTCTGGGGCCGAAATGATTCTGTGAACCAGTCAGATGGAGAGAGTTTGGAACTGCCACCTGTGCTGAGAAAAGCCCTCAACTTTTCCTTTTTAAGTACTCTCTTTACATTCATTTTAGAGGGATGCCAGCTGCATAAAAACATTGAAGTCAGGTGCCATGATTTATACCACTTGCCCTGGATTTCCTATATTCCTGTGATAAGTAGATGCCTATAAATGAACAAGCTTTACAACTGACAAGACATAGATAACATCAGAGGTCAAAATGAGGGGCTTCCGATAGAATTTTATATCTGCCATTTTTTATGTTTGACCTTTTCCTAGGATCTGAAAGTAACACAAAGAAAACACCGTAACCCAAAAGAAAAATTCAGCTGAAAACCAAAAAATCAAACCAAAACAAACAAGAGAAAATGAGGACATGCATCTTTTTCTTACTTTATACAAAAGATAGGATCACAATCTTCTTATGGTTGGTGTATTATATGTATATATCTGTAGAAATATTCATTTCCTTTAATGCATTTCTTTTTGCAGTTTTTGAAATTTCTGTGTAACTAAAATAAGAATATGAAAGAATTCTAAACTGATATTTATAGATTACCACCAAAACAGATTTATACAGGGTAAAGATGAAAGAATACAGTGAACCATTGAATTAAGAGCAGGAGTAAAAACTCACTCAGAGCACCTTTATTAGAGCACTTGCTCTAATTATAGAGCACCTTTAATAATAACGCAGCTCTTAGAGAGTTACATTTAGGCACTGATAGATACTGATAGGCACTCACATTACTTCTCTCTACCTCTCAGTTTTCTACATATATTTTTCACTATTATATAGGCTCAAGGTAGAAATTATGTGAGGAGGCAAAATATGGGACATCTTTTATTAATCCTATGATTTTAAGTAATAAGTACTTATTATTCTATCTGCAAAGGTCCCCAAGTTTCTTAAATCCTATCTTATTTTAGGAATTCCTTCAGCTCTTGAAAAAAGTATTGGAGATCAGAAACTGAGAGTGGACTCCCCAGAAAGGAAAGAAACTACTTACAAATCCTTCAAAAGTCATGTCATCACTCAGCTATTAAAACAAAACAAACAAACAAACAAAAATGCCATTTGCAGCAACATGGATGGACCTGAAGATTGTCATACTGAGTGAAGGAAGTTAGAGAAAAACAGATATCATATAAAATTGCTTATATATGGAATCTTAAAAAATGGTACAAATTGACTTATTTTCACAACAGAAATAGAGTCACAGATATAAAAAGCAGCTTATGGTTCCTAGCAGGGAAGGTGGGGGAGGGATGAACTGAGAGATTAGGACTGACATATAAACCCTACTATACATAAAATAGGACTTCCCAGGTGGCTCAGATGGTAAAGTGTCTGTCTACAATGCGGGAGACCTGGGTTCAGTCCCTGGGTTGGGAAGATCCCCTGGAGAAGGAAATGGCAATCCACTCCAGTACTATTGCCTGGAAAATACCATGGACAGAGGAGCCTGGTAGGCTACAGTCCATGGGGTCACAAAGAGTCAGACATGACTGAGTGACTTCACTTTCTTTCACATACATAAAATAGAAAACTAAAAATGTCCTGCAGGATAGCACAGGGAACTCTACTCAATACTCTGCAATGACTTATATGGGAAAATAATCTAAAAAGAGAAAAGTGAAAGCCTCTTAGTCATGTCCTACTCTTTGGGACCCCATAGACTGCAGTCCATGGAATATTCCAGGCCAGAACACTGGAGTGGGTAGCTGTTCCCTTCTCCAGGGGATCTTCCTCACCCAGGGATCGAATCCAGGTCTCCCACATTGCAGGCAGATTCTTCACCAGCTGAGCCACCAAGGAAACCCAAGAATACTGGAGTGGGTCGTCTTTCCCTTCTCCAGGGGATCTTCCTGACCCAGGAATCGAACCAGAGTCTCCTGCATTGCAGGTGGATTCTTTACCAGTAAGCTACCAGGGAAAGCCCCCAAAAGAGAGGATATATGTATATGTATAAAAGGTTCCAAGGGCCTACTGTACAGCACAGGGAATGATACTCAATATTTTGTAATAACCTATAAGGAAAAAGAACCTGAATATA
>NW_011494956.1:8012488-8029542 GCF_000754665.1 Bison bison bison | reverse complement strand
AACTATATTCCAAAAAAATTTTTTTTAAGTCTTTTCATATCTATGTGCAGAATTTCCTTTGCACAGATTTTGAGTAGGTGTTGTATCAGTTACTATGCTCTGTTCCTCTCTTTTTTCTCTGGTCTTCCGATTGAGCATGTTACACCTTTTGTAATTGTCCCACCGTTCTCGTTTATTCTGTTCCGTTCTTTCCCCAGTCTTTTTTCTCTTTACTTTTCAATTTGGGAAGTTTCTTCTGATACGTCCTCAAGTTCCTTGATCCTTTCTTGAACAGTGTCTAGTCTATTAATGAGTTCATTGAGGGCATTCTTCATTTCTATCACCATGTTTTTTATTTTTAGCATTTATTTTTGATTCTTTTTTAGAATTTCCATCTCTTTGTTTGCAATCTCTTTGTTTTGCATGGTGGTGGTGGTTTAGTCGCTAAGTCATGTCCGACTCTTGCGATTCCAGAGAGATCACACTGTAGTGATCTCTCCTGGAGTGTGGCCCACCAGGTCCCTCTGTCCATGGGATTCTCCAGGCAAGAATACTGGAGTGGTTTGCCATTTCCTTCTCCAGGGGATCTTCCGACCCAGGAATTGAACCTGGGGTCTCCTGCATTGCAGGCAGATGATTTATCAGCTGAGCTATGAGGGAAACCCTCTGTTCTTGCATGTTATCTACTTCTTCCATTAGAGTCTCTAGCATTGTTGTTCTAAATTCTTAGTCTGATAATCCCAACGGCCCTGCCCTGAATCTAGTTCTGTTGCTTGCTCTGTCTCTTCAAACTATGGTTTGACCTTTTAGTAGCCTTGTAGTTTTTTATTTAAAGCTAGACATGATATGTATCAGGAAAAGGAACCCAGTATTTCTTCCTATAGAGGTTTTTGCTGGATTTCTGTGGATTCCTAACATGGCAAGTTGTAATTCTTTGCATCCACCTGTCTGGGTGTCTAACTTTGAGGACAGTGGTTTGCTCTGTGATCTCACTTCTCTTGATCCAAGAAGAATTGGTGATCTTCTGGGTGTCTTCCGAGTTTTAGTTGCTGTTAGGATGGAGTGACAATTTGTAAGCTTCTTATATGCCAGACCAGAAACTGAAGTCCTCAGTCAATATTCTCTAGTTGCAGGAAATGGAAACTTTCTGGCTAACTTAAGGAGGGAAAAAAAATAAGAAGAATAAAAGAAGTAATTTACTGAAGGCTCTGGGTGGCTCAGAGAATCACATGAAGTCATATGCAAACAAGTTATGACAAGTACAGAGTCCAGAGATGCTCTGGGCTTGCAGGCCTGCCTTAGGTCACATGCTCCACACTTCACAGTCAGGGGGAGCACTCTCCCAAAGTGAGTGGGATGGATTCTTCCTGAAAGGAAATTTAGGGTAAAAGGAGCAGGGGGTGCATTACAGGGATAGAAGGAAACCGAGAAAAAGAGAAAACCAAGCAACTGCTCAAGTTCTGGTTCACTTCTGATGCCTGCCACTGGGACTCTTGTTTTTAGTGCGAAGTTGTGTCCGACTCTTGTGACCCCATGGACTGTTTGTCTTTGGGGTTTCTTTGTCTGTGGGATTTCCCAGGCAAGACTATGAGAGTAGTTGCCATTTCCTTCTCCTGGGTATCTTCTCAACTGAAGAGTCGAACCCAAGTGTCCTGCATTGCAAGTGGATTTTTTTTTTTAACTGCTAAGCTGCCAAGAAAGCCCCTTCCACTCTGTAGGAGGACCACAATTAATTTTTTAGATTTGAGACTCTTGAAATTCCTTTCCAATGTTATAATTTTGTACATTCTTTATACATAATGGATTTTTGGTTCTTAGGGGCTGGTTCTCAATATGAAACTATATAAACTCTGCTGATACATAGGAATGTCACATTATTTATTAGTTGTGTTATTTTAGACTTCTTTTACTTGATTTTGTGTTCTAAGTATCATGTTATATATCCCTTTGTCTATTTAGAGTCAACATTAGAGGAAAGAAATCATAGGTAATCCTCTTCCTAATGTTCCTTTTTTCCTTTGAAACAGAACCAAATTCTTTGAAGAGATTTCTGTCTCTTGCCTGATTCAGAATCTGCTTTGCCTTCCAAGGAGAATTAAATGTGAAAAATCAGGGGCCTAATTCAATTTGTGACCCCATGGACAGCAAGATTGCTGGGAGAAATATCAATAACCAGGCTTCCCTGTCCATCACCAACTCCTGGAGCCTACTTGAACTCATGTCTATCGAGTCAGTGATGCCATCCAACCATCTCAGCCTCTGAGGTCCCCTTCTCCTCCCACCTTCAATCTTTCTCAGCATAAGGGCTTTTTTCAATGAGTCAGTTCTTCGCATCAGGTGGCCAAAGTATTGGAGTTTCAGCTTCAGCATCAGTCCTTCCAATGAATATTCAGGTCTGATTTCCTTTAGGATGCACTGGTTAGATCTCCTTGTAGTCCAAGGGACTCTCAAGAGTCTTCCCCAACATCACAGTTCAAAAGTACCAATTCTTCGGCACTCAGCTTGCTTTATAGTCCAACTCTCACATCCATACATGACTACTGGAAAAACTATAGCTTTGACTACATGCACCCTTGTTGGCAAAGTAGTGTATATGCTTTTGAATATACTGTCTAAGTTGGTCATAGCTTATCTTCCAAGGAGCAAGCATCTTTTAATTTCAGGGCTACAGTCACAATCTGCAGTGATTTTGGAGCCCAAAATAAAGTCTCTCACTGTTTCCATTGTTTCCTCATCTATTTGCCATGAAGTGATGGGACTGGATGCCATGACCTTCGTTTTCTGAATGTTAAGTTTTAAGCCAACATTTTCACTCTCCTCTTTCACTTTCATCAAGAGGCTCTTTAGTTCTTCTTCCCTTTCTGCCATAAGGGTGGTGTCATCTGTATATCTGAGGTTATTGATATTTCTCCCGGCAATCTTGATTCCAGATTGTGCTTCATCCAGCGTGGCATTTGCATGATGTACTGTGCATATAAGTTAAATAAGCAATGACAATATACAGCCTTGATGTGCTCCTTTCCCGATTTGGAACCAGTCTGTTGTTCCATGTCCAGTTCTAACTGTTGCTTCTTGATCTGCATACAGATTTCTTAGGAGGTAGGTCAGGTGGTCTGGGATTCCCATCTCTTTCAGAATTTTCCAGTTTGTTGTGATCCACACAAACTTTATTGACTTTGGCATAGTCAATAAAGCAGAAGTAGATGTTTTTCTAGAACTCTCTTACTTTTTTGATGATCCAACAGATGTTGGCAATTTGATTTCTGGTTCCCCTGCCTTTTCTAAAACCAGCTTGAACATCTGGAAGTTTTTGGTTCACATACTGTTGAAGCCTGGCTTGGAGAATTTTGAGCATTACTTTGCTAGCATGTGACATGAGTGCAATTGTGCAGTAGTTTGAACATTCTTGGGCATTGCCCCTCTTTGGGGTTGGAATGAAAACTGACCTTTTCCAGTCCTGTGGCCATTGATGAGTTTTGCAAATTTGCTGGCATATTGAGTGCATGATTTTTACAGCATTATCTTTTAGGATTTTAAATAGCTCAACTGGAATTCTATCACCTCCACTAGCTTTGTTCATAGTGATGCTTCCTAAGGCTCACTTGACTTTGCATTCCAGGTTGTCTGGCTCTAGGTGAGTGATCACACCTTCATGGTTATCTGGGTCATGATGATCTTTTTTGTATAGTTCTGTGTTTTCTTGCAACCTCTTCTTAATATCTTCTGCTTCCATTAGGTCCATACCATTTCTGTCCTTTATTGAGCCCATCTTTGCTTAAAATGTTCCTTTGGTATCTCTAATTTTCTTGAAGAGATCTCCAGTCTTTCCCATTCTATTTTTTTCCTCTATTTGTTTGCACTGATCATAGAGGAAAGCTTTCTTCTCTCTCCTTGCTATTCTTCGGAACTCTGCATTCAAATGGGTATATCTTTCCATTTCTCCTTTGCCTTTAGCTTCTCTTCTTTTCTCAGCTACTTGTAAGTCTTCCTTAGACAACCATTTTGGCTTTTTGCATTTCTTTTTCTTGGGGATGGTCTTGATCACTGCCTCCTTTACAAAGTCATGAAACTCCTTCCATAGTTCTTCAGGCACTCTGTCTATCAGATCTAATCCCTTGAATGTATTTGTCATTTCCACTGTATAATTGTAAGGCATTTGATTTAGGTCATATCTGAATTGTCTAATGGTTTTCCCTACTTTCTTCAATTTAAGTCTGACTTTGGCAATAAGGAGTTCATAATCTGAGCCACAGTCAGCCCCTGGACCTGTTTTTGCTGACTGTATAGAGCGTCTCCATCTCTGGCTGAAAAGATATAATCAATCTGATTTCAGTATTGACCATCTGGTGATGGTCAACTGGAGGGGCCTAATTGGCTACTTGCTAATGAATGGTTTGGGGAATAAAGAGCTATGATTTCCTATTTACAGCAGTACTGATCGCCATCTTTTTCTGCATAGCTAGTTTATCAGTTTGGAATCAGTTTCAGACAACAGAATCCACTCAACAGTTGGGGCTGAAGGGGATTTGTTAACAGGCATTGGTTGTCTTAGTCACCCACTGGAAGGATTGGAGGAGTAGGCTCAAAGTTGAGCTTTCTGGAATAAGAATTACAATGCCTCTGCTGTGAGTCAGAGTTCACAGGAAGTGGCAGGCTCAAGCTGCTAAACAGTACACCATAAAGTATACTGTTGTGGATGGCCTGCAGTGACACTTCGAGAAAACTGACATCAGATAGCAATAGGGGAAGAGAAGTTAGCAAAGGAGATTATGAAAGAGTAGCTAGAGTTTGCAGGACATCCAGGGAGTATGGGTCACAGAGGCTGAGGGAAGAGCTTCTGCAGAAGGGAGTGGAAAAGAGGATCTAAGAAATGTCCCGTCTAAGAAGGGGCAATAAAGGGGTGGTTGGAAATCTTGCAAGAACCATTCTAGTGAGATTAATGAAGCCTGAATGCAGTGGGTGAAGGAGCGAGTGGGAGGTATGAAAACAAAGACAAGTGTACACCACTCTTGCAAAAAGCCTGACTGTGAAGGAGAAGAAAGAGTTGGGTGGCTGTCAGAGTGTGACATAGTGGGAAGAGGGTGACTCCTTTTTTAGAAGATGGGAGAAACTAGTAGCACATTTTAAAATGTTTATGAGGAGAATCCTATCGAGTAGAAGTAGTTCAACACATGGAAGAATAATGTGCAATAGATGGAGTGTGGTTCTTAAAGAGATGGGAAGGGTAGGATGAGAGATTTGAGGAGACAGTAGAAGTAGGAGGATCAAAGAAATGAAATGCCTGCAATGGAGAGCACAGGGTCACTGGGCAGCCCTGAGTCCTTATATGGAAATCTGTACATTAAGAATGACAAATTTCAAATATCTAAGATACAGATGTATCTTAGAGGTGGTGAAGGACTCCAGGAGATGGTGAAGGACAGAGAAGCCTGGCATGCTGCAGTTCATGGATCATAAAGAGTCAGACATGACTGAGCAGCTGAATACAATAAAAAGATACAGATTCTAGAATGCTGGACTGGCTGAGTGAAGGTGGGATGGGAGCTGTTCAAATCCTATCCATATATAACTGGGACACTAGAAGACCTTCGGAGAAGGCAATGGCACCCCACTCCAGTACTCTTGCCTGGAAAATCCCATGGACGGAGGAGCCTGGTAGGCTGCAGTCCATGGGGTTGCTAGAGTCGGAGTGACTTCCCTTTCACTTTTCACTCTCATGCATTGGAGAAAGAAATGGCAATCCACTCCAGTGTTCTTGCCTGGAGAATCCCAGGGACGGGGAAGCCTGGTGGGCTGCCACCTATGAGGTCGCACAGAGTTGGACATGACTGAAGCGACTTAGCAGCAGCAGTAGCAGCAGCAGAAGACCTTATGGATCAGTTGTTTCTGATCACATACAGTGAATACAACTTAAACTGGGTTGTAAAATGAAGGAACTGTATTAACTTAAAAGGAAAAGTTAAAAATTGTGTAGACTTCAGGCATAGGTTGATCAAGGCTCCCTTTGTGATTTACTCTATTCAGGCGCACTCCATGTGCTGGCTTTGCTCTTATTCTGGCTTCCCTCAGGGTTACACTTGGACTGCTAGCAGCAGTCAGGGTTGAAGACTCCAGAAAAAATTGGAACCATGAAGAAAGAGTGGAGAGGGAAGAGGAAAAACACCAGCCTTCTTCCACTGTTTCTTCTTCTCTTGGCAGAACCTAACAAAAGCCAGAGGGAAGGGGGCACAGAATCATAGAACAAATGAGCAGAAGGATAGGGAAATGGGTCTGTAGGCAAACAGGCAGATATATCTGGCACAGGTCCAAGAGATGTGTACATGCGTGCTAAGTCACTTCAGTCATGGCCGACTCTTTGCAGCCCTGTGAACTGTAGCCCGCCAGGCTCCTCTGTCCATGGAATTCTCCAGGCAAGAATACTGGAATGGGTTGCCATGCCCTCTTCCAGGGGATCTTCCCAACTCAGGATCAAACCCATGTCTCTTGTATCTCCTGCATTGGCAGCCAGGTTCTTTACCACTAGTGCCACCTGGGAAGCCCTGGCTCAAGAGGTATTGAACAGCAAAAATAGAGTGACCTTGGAGCAAGGCATTCAGAGCTCCTCCCAGCACACAGAACCTGAGGAACCCACAACCAGCTCATGGAGGACCTGGCCTTCCTACATCCTGGGAGGTGATGACTGTCAGGTATTGCTGGGACAGTATGTTATTAGAAGTGGTATGACACTGTGAGTGCGAGTTTGCCTCTCAGTGATCCAATTCTTCTCTGCCTACAGTTAGTCAGGGCGTAGCTGAATGAATCACTGAGAGGCATTCATATCACATGGAGATCCTGGGTGCTGGAAGCCAGCTGCAGTTCTTAGCCAGGACTTGGGGCTGATTTTAGGAAAGGGGGCAAGCACACTTAGATTATACAGTTGTATTACATAAGCCAAGCATACATGGAAAGAAGAGGGTAGGCTAGCCAGCCATATGCTGGGCTGTGGTTGCTATCATTTGGGTCTGCTGGCATGTATTTTCCCCCTTCCTTCTGTAACCAGCTGCTTCAGAACTTGGATAGGAACCCTGCATGGGTAAGACACTCAGCTTGGGCAAGTGCTTTACACAGTGCCCATCAGCCCAAACCTCCAGTCTCCCCTTGTCCTTGTCCTCATGCTCCCTCAGAGTTGGGATTACAGAGGTATGCCTGTGCACCAGATGGCCAAGGGGATGGGTGATGAGGTGGACAGCTGTTGTTGTTATCTGCCCGTCACCCCTTCCTTTGGGGAACTAAACTTTCCCCTCCTTGTAGTCCTGGAAAGGGCTGTAGATCACAAGCGCCGGTACCCTATTACCTTAGAGGAGTCCATGTGACCTGGGCTAGGTTAAGCCAATCAGATACTCCCTCCCAGGAATGTGAGTTGGGAACAGATACAACAGGGCCAGAAAGCAGCTGAAGTTGGCTCTCTCTCCCTGGAGAGCTGCTGGCTGGGGGCAGGAGCTCCCAGCTGGGATCTTAAGCTCTGTCCTGTTCTTTGTCCTTCTTGAGGTCTGGCTGGTCAGCTTTGTGCATTCTGGGAATCCCTCAGTCCTGAGAGGAGAATTTTCTGTTCCTAATAACCAAAAACCCCTACCTGAAACAGGAGTCAACATGATTTAAGGACTTTACAATCTCAGAGCTTGAGAACTGAAGTTGGGTCTCCCTTGCTAGTATTATTTGGGATGGAGATGATGCAAAGTCAAACACATCACAGGGTTCTGGGACAGGTTGCATTGGCATAGAAATCCATGGACTACATGTGCCCTTGAAAAATAGTGAGGTGTAAGGAAAAGCTTCATTACTTGGATTATGTATTTTCTTAGACAATATGGCTTCAAAATAACTCATGAATTTTTTCATCTAACTCAAATTGTAACACACTAGAGGTGACATCCCGGGTAGTCCAGTGATGCTTGTTTCCAATGCAGGGGGCCCGGGTTCAATCCCTGGTCAGGGAACTAGACACCACATGCTGCAATGAAGACTTCAAATGCCACAACTAAAAGATACCACATGCTGCAACTGAGACCCAATGCAGCCAAAATAAATAAATAAATCTTTTAATTAAAAAAAAAGTAATATACTAAGAGTGCTTCTTTAGGACAAACTACCATTTTCCCATCTGCCTGTTCATTTCTATAAAAAGGATAATGTCTTTTCTTATGTTTATTAGTGTCATTGTTGTTGTTTAGTTGCTAAGTTGTGGCCAACTCTTTGCGACCCCATGGACTATATAGCCCACCAGGCTCCTGCATCCATGGGATTTTCCAGGCAAGAATCCTGGAGTGGGTTACCATTTCCTTCTCCATATTAGGGTCATACATGCCATGAATTTAGGAATGTTTGCTGAAGGTTGTCTTCTGAACATACAGAGAATGTACAAATGCAGTCCTAAACATGATGCTTACAAATAATTTATTCTTAATACATTTGTTTTTCAGCAAAAAATGCATAGTTATTTATACAGATTTTCATATTCAACATCATAGGGAACAAATGTCTCAAGAAACTGAAATCATGGCGAATTATACAACAAACATGACTCATTTTTGTTCAGCTACATGCACAGAACTGACAAAGTGACAGCTATTTCTATGGACTATTTTTGCTTAATGTATCAGGTCATATGGGATTATGATTAAATAATGCTTTTCTGGGAGAATTCACCAACAATTTGAAACCATACTGTAGTCCCTGTTCACACACCCTGAGAAAGCCTCGCCAGCTAGCTAAACACAGCTGTTTAGGATGTAGGTGGTGACTGGAGTTAAGGTCGCTTAAGAAGAATTAATTGAACAAGCAGTGGAAAAACATTATTCAGTGTCTTTTTTCATGCCTGCATTTTCCGTTACTCTCCCCTTCCTCCATTAACACCATTAAATGAACTTAAAAAATACTGACACCAGGAGGTCTCTGTTTGGTCACTGGTAAATCCTCTCTGCCTCTGACCTGAGGGGGAAATGTGTACGGCCCTTCGATTAATGACTGCAGATGGGGACCTGCGGGTTGTGCATCCTTGTAAATTTGAGTGCAGTCATTGTACTTAAAGCCTACTTTAGAAATGGATGAACCTCCTAAGGCAGATGGTTTGAGAAGGCCTAAATACACATGGAATCCTTTTAGAAACCTTTTGTCTTCAAGGCTGGGTTTGTGGCAAGTGGAGGCTTTGAGGGTGGTGGACACAGTCTGGGAGAAGGCTGAAATGGACAGAGCTCAGAGCTAGCACGTGCTTTATTTAGAGAGAAGAGTGGGCATGGTATCCTCCCCTATCCCTGAAATAGAGCCTTTTCCTGGATGGCATGAGGCTTTATTCTTCTTTCTGCTCCAGAGAAACCAGGAGCGGAGTGTCCAGGGCTGCACGTTTTCCTGGCTATGTTATCCACAAGCCTACTACGTTTGATGATTGAACCCTCATCAACGTGAACTGGGCCTCATTTCTGTATTGCCTTGGTATTCAGTTGCTTAGTTTTGCTCATAGCCTCCATAGAAGGAAACAAACCTGGTAGAAAAGTGGACCGTCTGTTGGTCCAGCTTTGTTGGAAGAGTGCATTTAATGACATTTCTAACTATAATAGAATTTTGAAAAGACTTTTAAATGCAGCCTAGTGACACACCTATAACATAGCTGACCTGTTTTCTTCTGTTTTAGAAAATGATTTTTATCCATCTTTAAACTATACACTATTTACATGTTTCAAGACCTCCTAGGTCTTTATCATTTGGGTAAGAGCTCCAGGTGATTAAATTCCCAGGACAAAGATGAGGCTTTCCAAAAAGCGCTGGTTCTCATCTGTGTGCTAAGGCCAGTTTTTACAAACAAATTGCTATTATAAACATTTAAATATAAAATTAGAATACTTCTCTAAAAATTTTGCCTATTAATTTTCATTTTTGCATCCAGCATACTACAAACAGATCATGCTATCTAACTAGAGATTGACCTAAAAGAAGAAATAAAATCAATGTGTCCCTGTTCTTCATCTGGAAACAAGGGTTATTTACACGGGGTCCTTTCTCAAGGTTGTGGTGAGCTGTGAGGAGAAGGGCCGTTTCTTCAGGATGGTTAAAAAACCATCCGAAGACACCCCCCACCCCCGACTCCTGCTTTAGTGCTTATTGCATATTTTAGGTGGAGTATAAGGCATGAGAAAGGTGGCCAGCCACTTTTACACATTCGAGAATAATGTTACACATTCAAGAAATGCCATGTTTGGAACAGCTTTCAGAGATTGTTCAAGAACAAAAAATATTGAAGGTCGTGCATTTAGAAGCTTCTGCATTTAGAAGCATAGTACATTGGAAACATTTTCAAAAGCTCAAACCCAAAGCTGTGTTTCACTGAGTTAAACAGTCAATATGTGAGCATTTCTGCTGCATCTAGGTATGTGTTCAGAGCTTTAAAAAGTCACATCCTGCCACAATTAACAGCCAAATCAGCATTCTTGGCCTCTAACCTATAAATAAACACTCTAATTCTGCAACTCACTGACAGACTCTGAAGAAGCTGTTTGGGAACAAAAAGTCCACAAACTGGTTAGAAATCTGAAAACCAGAAATGCAATTCATTTGTCCCTTTTCTAATGATGACAAAAATTTGCAATGGCTTTTGGAATAGTGACTAAGAAGAGTGGACATCTATTTTCACAAGTAAGAAACAGTTATTCATAATATTGAAGGATAAACTCTTCCGTAGGAAGACATGCAGATTATCACAACACAGTACAGCAGTACTAAGCTTCCACCAACGATTGTTTCGTTTTTCAGTGTGTCTAGACTCGTTCGCTTTCTGTTAGATATATGTCAGAGAGTATTGGCAGTCCTTCAAGAAAATGATTCAAAAGGTGATTAAAAATTGGCTGGTGCTATCCCCTCATGCCTTTCTGCCTTATGTCCTAATTTTATGGAGACAAATTAAAGACACGAAGCCACGGGTACATGTGCTACTTAAAATATACCGAGGTGCTTGTGCTCAGGTCAAAACCTACAGGATGTGGTCAGACTGACAAACAGAATTCTTCATCTGCCTATATGAGCACGAACGCCCTGGGAATGCACATGCTTTTCTAGGGACAAAATGTAAAACTCAGGCAAAATTGTCCGTAATTAAACTTGTCCCATTCTGACTGTGTGAATCGAATCCTCCTCATTCTTCCTTTCCCATGCTTCTTCCTAGCTTTTTCACATCTGATATTTTTTTCTAGATAATTTTCCCCAGGTTAATTTTTTTCTGAAACAAGGTACATAGTTTACAACACACCTAAAGGAGGGGAAAAGCTAAAGAACATTAGTTAATCTTAGCTAATCTTTGGAGATATAAGCATTTAAGTTCACAGTAAAAAAATTAATTACACTATCTATGAAATGCACACTTAATAATATCACAGTCTAGGCACTTTGGATGAATCTTACTTCATAGTGATATGAACACTATGAACCTTCCAAAAGTGATTGTTATTTATTAATTACCTTCATTAATTAGTAGTGATGACAAATTTTTCAATTCTTTGTGCATATGCTTTATCTCCCTTCACCTGGATTATTCATTAAACTTTCTAGTTATTTTTACCTATAATATTCACACAGACCTAGAATCAGAAAGAAAGAAAAGAAGGGAAGGAAGGAAGAAAACTAAAGAAAGAAAAAGAAAGACATCAATTGTGGGTAAATTAAGATGTTAATTGAAATAAGATTCTATGCATTGTTCTTAGACTAACAGGAGAAAAGAACCAAACTCAGTGGCTTAGGACATTGTGCTTATGGCCAAGGTTAGAGTTGGGTCCCTGGTCAGAGGGTTTTTCCCAGTATTCCTACCTCTGTTTCACCAGCAGAGGGTAACCGCTGTAATGATATGGATTGTTCCTGGCCCAGCATCTTATATGCAGAAGGTGCTCAATGATCACTAAAGGCATTACATGAACAAAAAAATGAAAATCGGCTCACAGGACTCTCACAGAGTGAAATTAGCAACGGCAGACTTCAACAGGTGAACTTCAACAACTTCAACTCAAGAGGATAAAAAGTACTTAAGTGGTTAATAATAACATTTTGTTTACAACATTATAATCTAAATTCAAGGATGTGTGTGTGTGAAGTCGCTTCAGTCATGTGCGACTCTGCACCCTTATGGACTGTACTCAGCCAGGCTCCTCTGTCCGTGGGATTCTCCAGGCAAGTATACTGGTGTGGGTTGCCCTGCCCTCCTTCAGGGGATCTTCCTGACCCAGGGATTGAACTTGCGTCTCCTATGTCCCCTGTATTGCCAGGCAAGTTCTTTACCATTAGTGCTACCTGGGAAGCCCAAATTCAAGGACAGCCATCTCTAACCTTGCTGTTTTGTAATTATAAGGTAATCAATTAAAAGAGGAAAAAATATATTTCCAGTTAGTGTCAATATGCTTGGCCAGGCATCATCGCCATGTGAATTAGTAAACATAATTGAGCACACAACCATCCCCACATTCTGTCACCTTGGGGGGCCAATGGTATAACCCTGAAATGGAGACAACCCTACAGTATCTTTCTCCTACTAGAGTTTTGTGCATATTAAATCAAGTTGTGAAGAGATCTGAAGATTAAAATCCCTGCTAATTATTGCTGTTAGCTCTCAGATTCAGCACCAAATCAGAAAAAGTTACAAAAATCATCTCCATCCCCAGATTTTGCATTCTTCAGAATGATTCCCCTGCAGCAGTAAGATGAATTAGGTGAAATGGGTTTTGACTGCAATCACTTACAGGCAGGATTTATGAATGGAAACATGGGAAGGCCACTCTGGCCAGCTGTGAAGCCCCACACTTTCTTCCCGGGCTATTTATAGGAAGTATATGGCCGGGGGAAAGATCACGTTGATTTTTACAAGCCGCTCATGACATGACTGAAGAACTCACTTCCTCTCTCTGGGAAGGTCACCCTCCTCACCTGAAGGTGCAGACACAAGAGTGACAGGAAAGAAGGGGACCCCCTCCACCCTGGCCAATTAAGTCAGCCTGAGTCAGTTCCAGAGGCCAACCCACGGGGTGACAGGCATGCAAGTCAAACACCCTCATTTCCCAGGCATGACTGCTCCTTGAGATGTCACCTAGATCATGACTAACAAGTAAAAATAAAATTCATTACATAATAGGGTTCAAAATTCTACTGCTGAAATAGGTTGCACAGAGATAAGGGAGTGCATTTTGACTTATTATTTGCGCTACATTTTGAACAGCTGAACACTATAAACTAAGACTGAATTTTAAAGGATGTAGCAACATGGAGAGTGTAAAAAAAACATTTTACATGAAAAAATATTTTACAAGCAATTATATTGTGATTGCCATATTATCCCTGAAATATGTAATACACCTGGAGAGTTTCATGCAAATGTGGAGACTGAGTAAATACTGGCTGATTCTCAAAAATCATCTTTTACCTTGACTGAAATCTGATATCATTCAGCAAATAACATAAATAGTTTCACAAATCATCCCTTGGTCTTATGTAGTGTATAGGGTACCTATTGGAACACAAAGTAAAGCCAAACCACTGTTTTCCACCAGAATGTCCTTTGTCAATGCTGTCTGTGGTACATAAAAAACCAAGATGGAGTAGGAAAGGGAAAGTACGGGAAGGAAGAGACAAAGGGAACGAAAGTGAGACTTTACCCTGCAGAAACCTTCCAGGGGAAAAGTGTGTCATCTTACTGAGCTCATGCATCATAATCACTTGAAAATGATATGGGTATAATTTTATCCTTAAGTGGCCTCTGCTTAAGGACAAAGACACAGGGCAAGAAGAGAATTTTGTTTGAGAGCCTGGAAGATCGCCAACAAAAATTTAGAACAACAGATACGGGCTTAATTTCTCAAACTCATCGATATTTTTTAGTAGTCTGTCTCTAGAAAGTTTCTTCTGAAAAAGGAGATCACTATTTTACCAGGAAGACCCAAAATACTTCTCAACCTGTTCATCTAGCTTCCAAACCAACATTCTTTGGGGTTCTAGAAGAGACAGCAATGACATGCAAATGAGTTTGCCTGCAGAAATAGCCTGATTTCCACAACTGTCCTTGAACACACATTCCGAATGAAGTTACAGCTGAGTATTAACATCCGTGGCAGGCACACAACTCTCAGTCTCTGTAACGTAACCTAACAGGAATCTCCTTGCACTTTGCCAAAGATGAGACGCTGACACCTATCAGCAGACTTGCAAAGTGTATTCATGGTCCCATTAAGAGGTCCTAAGTCAAATACAGACATACATAAAGTTTATGTCTGTGCAGTTAACACATAAGGATATTGGTTCCTCCAGGGAGCTGCGCCGAACCTCTCTGATTACAAATACAGCAGCGATTAAAAGCATAAACAAAAACAGCAGTCTTGGCAGGAGCACCAGCCTACCAGTGCTGAGGTAAGTGTTCATCTACCTTCTGTGCTTGATCTAAATTATACTGTGAAGTCAAGACTTCCCCATTCAATGACTTATTTGGCTCTTCACCAAAAGGAATTGTCAGGAAGTGTGATAAGCATTTAAATCACCTCACTAGTTTGTGTTAATCTAGAGTTGCCGTCTCAGGACCAGGATAGCATTTATGAGAACTATCTTAAGTAACACTGGCCAATGTGGTTGTCAGACAGGATCTCAGGAATGTGTTTCCCAAATTTTTCAATGACTTAGGGTGACTGCCGTTCATTTCCATAGTCTGGACCCAAATGAGACTTCAGTGCTTAACTAGGGAAAGGTCATCTTATTTAGCTTAAACTACAGCTCAAGTAACATACTCCTGACTTTTCATAACACAACTGCCACATTTATTCCTGAATACTATGATTTTAATTTTAAGCAAGGATAGATGGGCACAGTCACATTCTCCAGTGACTACATTAGGAACCACAGCTACAATAGTGGATTGGTTCCTTCTCCTTGTAGAGAAGGCAAATGTTCTGCATGTCCTGGTAAGCAACTTTCGGTCCTACCAAAAACAACCAGCACCATCTTCCTACCCTCCTGAGTGGAATGTTAAACCTTGATTTGCAATCAAGTAAGAAAAGCTTACTCCTACTGCTCTCCCCATGTAAGAAACCATTGATATTTTTGAGGACCAGTCATTTGGGCATTGCTTCAAAAGGCACATTTATTCCAGTGGCAATTTAAATCAGTAGAGAAGGAGAGAATAAGATTAAAAACAAAGCAAAAAAAAAAAAAAATTCAAAAAAAAAAAAAAAAATTCAGATGGGTTTTATGGAATACATTAAAGTAAACAGGAATCTGGGATCTGTACAAACCATTTAGCTCCTTCTCAATAGTTTAACCAGAGTCCCTACAGTAGAATAATTCACAGTTGTATCATGACACACATAGGCCTCCAAAAAATACTGTGTAAAAAAAGTAGCTGAGAACTCTCAAGCAGCTTGCCCTGATGTCCAGTTCAAGTGTATGCAATGCAGAAGGGCTGCAAAATTCAAAACTACATGACAAAGAAAATTCAGTGCAGATCACAGGCTTTGATAAATTATGAAAAACCATTGTATATATTACTATTTAAATAACATCTGAGAAAACATTTTGAAATAATTAACATGTGTTCACAGTCCATGCATTTTCTAGCAGGTTAAACCCTGGGTTTGTGTCTCCTTGCTGATTTTCTACGAAGGTCTATTCCTCGACAAATCCAAGCATTCCTCAGAACCAAATGGAAGTACCCAGGGATTTCGTCTACTTACCCTCTTTACTCCATGCCTGACCTCACAAGTGTCACTTGCTATTATCTCTGGCGGAGAAGACGACTGGAAAATCGAACCATTTGGGGTTTTAGTGGGGGTTTTATTCGCTGCCTTAGAAGAATCCCTGATGCCACAGACACCATCTGAATTTTCTCCAAGGACAAGAACCAGCTGCCCTATCCCTCCCATTTGCCCCACCTCCCTCTTCCAAAGCCCCAGGTGCGCTGAGACCCTCCTGCCTTGCTGGACTTTTCCCCTGTGGTTTCGGAGCACCCTCCTCAAGCAAAGAAGGAAACACGACAAAACTTCAAAACAAACCAACAACAGAAACTCCCAACAAACTGGTGGGCGAGCCGGCAGCCTCCCCCAAGGAGGAGGCTCACTTTTTACTGCAGAATTCGGCGTTGCTGAGGAACTTCTTGATGACCAGCCCCAGGCAGACGACCAGCAGCAGCATGTAGCCCACGGTGCCCAGGAAGGTGGGCGCGTCCGGTGGCTCCTTGAGGAACTGGCGCAGGCCCTCCTCAACGTAGTACACCTGATCGTAGATGCTGAGGAAAGTGAAAATGTGGAAGAGCTGGTGGCTGTGGCCGATGATGTCGAAGAGGCCCGGCTGGATGCGCTCGGGGATCTTGCTCACGTTGAAGAAGGCCGCCACCACCAGCCAGAAGTAGCGGCGGTAGAAGTGCACGAAGAGCGTGGGGTTCTCCCCGCGCAGGTCAAAGAGCCAGCTCTCCAGCATGATGGGGCAGGCCATGCTCAGCGGCATGATGAAGACGAAGGTGCGCAGCGCGAACGGGTAAGAGCACCAGTCGGTGCGGCTCTTGCAGCAGGCCACGGTGCAGGCCACCGCCAGCACGAAGGCCACGGGCAGCACGAGCGCGCGGTAGGCGGCGATGAGGCCCGTGCAGTCCACGTGCCAGCCCAGGCGCTGCTGCACGTAAGGGGTCATCACCCGGGCGTCCAACAAGCTCAGGCCTGGCAACAGGTAGTAGTAGTAGGCCACGGTGCTCCCGAAGCCGTAGTAGCTGATGGACGCGTAGTCCAGGTAGAAGAAGGCGGCGCGCAGGCGCAGCGAGAGGCAGCTGAACACGTGCGCCGTGCAGCTCATGGCGAAGGTCAGCAGCACGCCCGACGCGTAGCACCACAGCGGCAGCAGCCACGGATGGTGGAAGGGCACGTCGCGGCCGCTCAGGAAAAAGAGGCGGCAGAACTTGCTCAGGAACAGCAGCAGCGGGATGAAGTGCGTCCAGAAGTTGAGCGTCTCATTGGTGGGCTTCAGCACCGAGGCCAGGCACTCCTGCGCCGTGCACGGCAGCCGCCGGTAGCCCGACAGGATGAAGCACTCCACGA
>NW_011494956.1:8011705-8011837 GCF_000754665.1 Bison bison bison | reverse complement strand
TCCCCTGCTCCTCGGGTCGCCGAAGCCCGAGCTGGCCCGTTAATGATTGATGCTGGGGCCAAAGGCTGCGCCAGCGACTCGGCGGCCCGCTCCGAGGGCGAGGGTCGGGTTCGGGGTTCGGAACCCGGCAGC
>NW_011494956.1:7992361-8011605 GCF_000754665.1 Bison bison bison | reverse complement strand
CGGGGAGCTGCGGCCGCAGAAGGCGGGGAAGAGGGTGAGGGGAGAGCGGCGCGCGAGTCCGAGCCGGGGCAGGGCGCAGGGATGCGCCGACCGTAATATCGGGAGCGGGCGGGGGCGCTCCGGCAATCTGGGGACTTTGAGGCCGCGTCTGGATCAGGCCGTGTCGTTGTCAGATACCTGGGACTGCTCCTCTCTTTGCGTGTGTGTGTGTGTGCGTGCGTGCGCGCGCGCGCGCGATTCTCACTCTCAGCACCATGTCAAGCGTTAGTTTATCTCCTTTCGTCTAGCGGACTTATTCAGGTGCGTCACCAATCTCCTTTCGTCCTTGTCCGATTCAAACGAACGGCCCTCTAAACTGGCCTGTGGTCGTGATCACCAGCCCTCGGGGGTCGCAGCCCACCCGTGCTCCTGTGTCTTTAACTAGGAATCTTGTTTGGAGCCCAGAGTCCTACAACTCAGGGCGGGATGCTCAAACTCAGCATTTTAATGAAAAATTTCAGATGAAGACCAGGGGATTCGGAAAGCCTGTAATAATCTGAGAAATTTATTAAGAAGGGATTCCCAAGCAGAGCTGTGCCCGAGTCGCAAGGGCTGATTATAAGCAGTGGATGTTGATGACGGAAGACCTCAGGGAGGAGGTGCGTTCTAGCCCTAATTGAAAAGAAAACGGAGACGAATTCGTGGAGATTGGGAGGGGTGGCCTGGAAAAAGCTTTATGCATAATTTAGCAGAAGTACCTGGCAAGCTAGGTTGAGTGGCTGGAGGCCAGAAGAAGGGAGACTGAAGAATGGGAAACGGTTGTGATGCACTGCCCTGTGAAAATATGCCCTTGAGCCTTGTGAAAAGAGGGGCTAAAAAACCTGCCTCCTGTAAAATGTTTTGTCATTTCGCATAAGTTTCTCTTAGCGATGCCCTGAGGGTGTGACTGAGTCTGATTTGCATCACTGACCTGCTGTGTAGTGTCATGACAATAGAGGCTAACATTTAAGGAGCCAGGCATTGTTCTAAGTGCTTTACAGTTTTAAAAATCATTTAGGTATTATTATTTTTCCCATTTTGCAGATAAGGAAGTGGAAGCGCCACAACGGTAAATAACGGGCCTAGTTGGCAGAAGGGGGTTATAACCCTGCAAACTGCTTCTGGACCTTATGTACTTAAAGCAGAACATCCAACAACCTGATTTGCTCAAAGGAAACTATTTTCATTTCATAAATGAAAGGCCGCTTTCATCACTATAACAAATCCTTTAAGTAGGTCAAGGAAGGTTTACTTAGCGATGGCTCAGGGGACTTAAGTTATGGATAAGAATTATTTATAACTAGGAAATCATTCAATATTGTAAACATCTAAAATTACTTAAAGGTATCAGAAACAAGTTTCAGCCTTCTCTTTCAAAAAAAAAACAAAACACAACTTTTCTATTAGTACCTGCTTTAGCAAGCTCTTACACAATTAGGCCAAAGGTGCACTTGGGTCTTGTGCCTTTCTGAACTATCACAAATTCCTTATTGATGGGTTTTAAGTAACTGAGATTTTGCTGTAGTTAACTGTATCTTGTTTTAGTATTTTCTTTTGCTATTGTCTATAGCCTTGTTTTAAAGCAAAACCTAATTTCCTTTCACATTTGGACTAAGGATCCAGGCTAATTTGTAAAAGAGATTAAGAGTCAGGCATTTATAAATCTAACCTAGGAATGATAAAACTGAATCCAGGGCAGACTGGAAAACAGAGAGTTTTTTTTCTCTTCTCTTTGTTACTCCACAAACAACCTGAGCTGTAAAAAATGTTGATCTTATAATAATTCCCATATTTACCGACCTCTTGGTTGCATAATCAGCTCACTTACATAATAGAGGAGAATATAATAGAAAGTTCACATCAAGTGAAATAATGGAATTGACTGTAAATAAATGTGAAAGACACTCTGATTAGATGAAATAACATTTATCTTTATGTGGGTGGGATGAGACTGGCTATGATAAAAGATGACATTCTTTAAAGCACTCTGTATTTTATAAAGTCGAAAAATCCATCATACCATTCTTATAAATCTTTCAGAAAGTCTTTGCAATTTCTGCTTTTCTCTTTTTTCATGTAACTGCCCTCCCTCATGAGGCACAGAATCTGCTGCAGTTTTGAAGTGGTTTTCCTGAAAGCTCTCCAATGCCAGCCAAGACAGGTGTCCTGGCTATTCCCTGACAAAGCCAAGTCAAAGGGAACTAAGGATACACCACAATTCACCTAACTTCTTAACAAAAAAAGAACCAGCAATATGATTTTTTTTAATTACTACCAATCTATAGAATTAATTTTCCTTAAGGTTTTTGAGATATAAAACCTTGTTTCCCACACCCTACAAAGGCTGGCTTTTGAGGTTTATTTTAACTCCAGTAAAATAACTGCCTCTTGGCAGTGAGAACCACAGTCCCATCCCCTGGGCTTGGCTAAACAGAGAGAAACAGTGGGCTGCCTGCCATTCCCAGAAGGTGAACTGGGAGATAAGGCATCTCTAAGGTAATTAGAACTGACTATGGAGCTGATGGAGTTCCTGACAGAGAAAAGTTACCCGCGTTACATTGGAAAGTCAATGCCATCATTTAGAGGCAGAAGCTGGCTAGTTCTTCCCATTGAAATCTTGTCAAACCAAGGATAGAAGTGTGTTTTTCGCAGTTCTGTGCAGACTGTGTACCTTTGGGTACTAATGGGTCCTGACTGCCAAATGCAGTCATTTGTAGAAATTGTAGCAAGCAGGACAAATGGATTTTGACCTTGTGGTTTGCTTTGATGTTCTTGTAGATCAACTGTAGGTTTATTTGTGTTTCTCTCCATGACAATAAGATGTTCAGTTCAGTTCAGTCACTCAGTTGTGTCCAACTCTTTGCAACCCCATGGACAGCAGCATACCACACTTCCCTGTCTTATCACCAACGCCTGGAGTTTGGTGGACTCATGTCCATCAAGTTGGTGATGCCATCCAACCATCTTATCCTCTGTTGTCCCCTTCTCCTCCCACCTTCAATCTTTCACAGCATAAGGGTCTTCTCCAATGAGTCAGTTCTTCGCATCAGGTGGCCAAAGTATTGAAGTTTCAGCTTCAGCATCAGTCCTTTCAAAGAACACCAAGGACTGATTTCCTTTAGGATGGACTGGTTGGATCTCCTTGCAGTCCAAGGGACTCTCAAGAGTCTTCTCCAACACCACAGTTCAAAAGCATCAATTCTTCGGCGCTCAGCTTTCTTCACAGTGCAACTCTCACATCCATACATGACTACTGGAAAAACCATAGCCTTGACTAGACGAACCTTTGTTGGCAAAGTAATGTCTCTGCTTTTTAATATGCTGTCTAGGTTGGTCACAACTTCTCTTCCAAGAAGTAAACATCTTTTAACAATAAAATGAAGCATATATAAAATTTCCGTAGCAAATATGATGCTTTCTAATAAGAATGATGAGATATTTATAAAATCTGCAGAAAAAAATATGCTATGATATTTGTTAATACTACACCTGTTTTGGAGGAGGTAATTTTTTTTCTAGTCTCATTTTTAGCCAAAACCAATCAAACAAGCAAACAAAACCGACTGTGAACACTATTTAATTGCACCGGTGACTGTATGAAGAGAACTCTATAAGGTTTAGTCCCTCCTTAGAATATACAGTCTAAACAAAGTGCTTCCCTTCCCTCAAGTTGAAAACAGTTGTAATGTTATCTTCCAAACTCTTTCATGTTGTTTGGGATTAAAATATATGTATTATGGGCTTCCCAGGTGGTGCTAGTGGTAAAGAACCCACCTGCCAGTGCAGGAGACTGAAAGATGTGGGTTTGATCCCTGGGTCAGGAAGATCCCCTGGAGAGGGGAATGGCACCCCACTTCAGTATTCTTGCCTGGAGAATTCCATGGACAGAGGAGCCTAGTGGGCTACAGTCCATGGGGTCACAAAGAGATGGACACAACTGAGTGACTAACACTTTTCACTACTATATATAAAATAGATAACCAGCAAGGACCTACTGTATAGCACAGGGAACTATACTAAAAATCTTATGATTTATTGTATCTTCCAATATAGCAGAATCAAGAAGAATCTTGAAAAGGTGTATATGTATTATATATATATATGTATGTATAACTGAATCACTTTGCTGTACACTTGGAACTCCCACAACATTGTGAATCAACTATATTTCCACAAAAAATTTTAAAAAGCAAAAACAAAACCAACACTTCCATGTCAGATGTGATCACTACCAGATTATAGAATCAGATGCTTGATGATGGAAAGGCTTCTGGCAGTGGCATCAGGTGTAACTATGACAACTTTCAGGGCAAGTGCAATCCAAATGCTGGTGGAGGGCTGGAAATGATAAAGTGGTGGGAGACTGAGTTCTTATCTGGCACGGTTCCTGCCTGGTAACTGACATGGTGGCAGGATTCTGTCCCTCTTTTTTTTTTTTTTTTTAGCCACACCACAAGGCTTGTGGGGTCTTAGCTCCCTGACACTGATTGAACCTGCTCTCTTGGAAGTGAAAGTATGGAGTTCTAATCACTGGACGACCAGGGAAGTCCCAACGGGGTTCCTTTTTGAATAAAAGCTAAGAGAGCCTTGTCGAAGGTGTTTTTACCTTTTGAGATTGTTTGCCGGGAGGGACAGCTCCAGACCCCTCTGTCCTACAGGTTCACCTGCTCTCTATTGGTGGTCTCCACAGTGGACTGCATAAAAAGACTAAGAGGAAGAATAAAATGCCACAACTTCTCTTTCAGTAGATCTCATCCTTCTAAATTCGTTGGGGCGTGGGGAGCATCTAAGCACTGGCTGATAAAGGGCACGCAATCAAAACTGTTTGTCCACTTCTGCCCCATAGTCCACTGCTCTTGTTTGTCCTGTCTGCTTCCATCCCTTCTCCCGGACTCAGGATAGACTCCCCTTTCCTGCCTCTCAGGTCCTGCCTCTCAGAGTCCACCAACAGTTCCTAGGCTCTGATCAGCCCTGCCCAAAGCCTTGAGCCCTTCCCAAAGTCTTCCTGAGCTTTTACAGTCTCCATTCTGGAGTTATTTCTCCCGGTTCTGCTCTTTCTCTTTCTTGTCTAGAGCCTGTATTGTCTTCCTACATAGACTCTGTATTTTGTGTTTTTGTTGTTTAGTCCCTAAGTTGTATCTGACTTTTTTCGACCCGAGAGACTGTAGCCCGCCAGCCTCCTCTGTCCATGGAATTTCCCAGGGAAGAATACTGGAGTGGGTTGCCATTTCCTTCTGCAAGGGATCTTCCCAACCCAGGGATAAAACCTGCGTCTCCTGCATTGCCAGGAGGATTCTTTACCACTGAGTCATCAAGGAAGCTCATTTACATGTTATATTCACCCTGATTCAGATTTACCCTTTGGGAAGAGACTTTTTTGGTAGAGCCTTTTAGGTGGCTTCCATTAATTTAGCTTTAGAAACTGATACTAGTATGTGAGATAGATGTCTGAGTGCCTGCTCCTCATTATTTATTGACAATTTTCCTTGAGACACAGTGCTTTGCGCATAATAAGGATGCACATATTTGTGACTGGGGTAATTCTCTTTAGTACTGTAAATCTTTGAATGGTTAGAATCTCAGACTAGCAATGTGGTATAATTCTTTGGTCATCTTGAGAGTTGGTCATCTAGTCCAACTCTTCCCATTTATGATAGCCGTTTCAATTTATTGATCATACACTGTATTCAGGTATTGGAATGACACTTTACCTATATTATCTCTAATTCTCAGAATATTCTTTGTAAGGTAAATACAATCTCCCAGTTTTCAGACAAGAAATCAGAGGCTCAGAGATGTGACGCAGTTGGGTGGCAGATCAGAAGTCAAACCATTAATTCCAAAACTCTTTCCTTTTTGGGATGCTACCTCCAGCAAGGCTATTGTGCAGCCAGCCTTGAACATCTCCAGTAAAGACACCTATTACCTCATAAGGTATCCCCTTCCATTTTAAGCTTTTAAAATGGTTGTTTTTGGAGAACTTTGTAAATAAATGAGCACAACTGATGAGAAAAAAACCAGTATTGCTTCTTGGCCTAAAGCTCAACTGTAAGTGTTATTGAATGTGGTCACCAGTTGGATCTGGTTAGAAAGTCCCTGCAAAGAATGATGCCAAATAAGGTGTGTGTGTGTGCAGTATGTGACAGCTGCATATTGATTAGCTGTGGCTGGAAGGTACATTTCATATAAAGAGCATTTTCCTGTAAACAGTTAACATCTGTTATTACCAGGGGGCTTGCCATAGTCTCAGTCTCTACAAAGATGCAAATAGCAGATTCTATGATTTCATAGATGATCCTTGCATTTAGTACAATATGACTGATTACAGTGACTAATTAATACAGAAAGGAAAATATTCTGCTAGGGTTTCATTTAGTTTCTTTTTTTTCTTTTTAAAAATTAAAAAAAATTCACTGAGGCATAATGAACTTGCAGCATTATATTAGTTCCAGGTGCCTAATGATTTGATATTTGTATGTATTGTGAAATGATCACCACAATTGGTCAACATCCACATCCACACCATACATAGTTACAGGAGTTTTTTTTCCCTTGTGTTAAGGACTTTTAAGCTTTACTCTCTCGACAACTTTCAGATGTGCAATACAGTATTATTAATTATAGTCACCATGCTGTACCTTACATCCCCAGGACTTATTTTATAACTGGAAATCTGTACTTTTTTGACCCCCTTGACCCCCCATCTCCCATATGGTATTTGTCTTCCCTTTCCGACTTATTTTACTAGCATAATGTCCTCAAGGTCCATCCGTGTTGTCGCAAATGGCAAGATTTCATTCTTTTTTTTAATGGCAGAGCATGAGGCTGAGGAAGCTCTGGAAGATGGTGAAGGACAGGGAAGCCTGGCGTGCTTCAGTCCATGGGGTCACAAAGAGTTGGACCTGACTGAGTGACTGAACAACAGCAACAATATTCCATTATATATATATACATATACACATGGGTTTCCCTGGTGGCTCAGATGGTAAAGAATCAGCCTGCAATGTGGGAGACCTGGGCTCGATCCCTGGGTTGGGAAGATCCCCTGGAGGAGGGAGTGGCAACCCACTCCAGTATTCTTGTCTGGAAAATCCCCATGAACAAAGGAGCCTGGTGGGCTGCAGTCCATGGGTGCAAAGAGTCAGACACCACTAAGCGACTAAGCACAGCACACACACACACAAACCACATCTTTATCCATATATCCATGGATGGACACAGGTTGTTTCCACACATCTTGGCTATTGTTAGCAATGCTGGATTGAACAAGGGGGTGCAGCTGTCTTTTTGAATTAGCATTGCCATTTTCTTTGGATAAATACTCTGGAGTAGAATTGGTGGGTTGTATAGTAATTGTATTTTAATGTTTTGAGAAATCTCCATACTGTTTCCACAGTGGCTGTACCAATTTACATTCCAATCAACAGTGCACAAGAGTTTCTTTTTCTTTACTTTTTTTTTTCAAACTTCTTCAAAATTCCTACCCCCCCCTTTTTTTTTATAATAGCCATTTTAGCAGGTGAGAGGTGATATCTCACTGTGGTTTTGAGTTACCCTTATGGTTAGCAGTAATGTTGAGCATCTTTTGATATACCTGTACATCTCATTTTTTAATGTAAAGATTTTCCTTCTCTTTGAGGTACAATGTCTATTTGTTGAAAGAATTTATCAACATAATTGTCTTGGCACCAATCATGAAACTAATTGAAGATATCATATTTTATATATTCAATGTATTGATTTTTAAAGAAGGAGCATTTTTTAAGGAACTTATGTAGTCCCTTGGTCACCCATAGGCACTTTTCTTTGAGCTGTGTGTTATGGGAATTCTGCAGTTAAAATGGTTTAGTTCTTTTTTAAAGTAAATATTTAATAAGAGAAAGCATTTTACTTTTATGCTTTCTTAAATATCAATGACTATATGATTTTGAAAAATATCGAATGGCTGAATATATGAATTTTGTGACATAAAAGTTATTTCCTTCTATATTCACTAAAAATATTCCCTTTATTTAGAAGTTGGCAGATTGTAATGTTTTAGTTTTTATTCTTGGTCCTTACCCTGCTCCTCTAAACTTCTTTCCACCTATTTCAACTTTAGATACCTCATTCTCATACATACTTAATTCACTGGTTAGAGATATCCCAGTGCTGAGTAGGGATAATCTATAGCAAGCATTCAGGAGATAGGCCAGTTGTTAATTTAACAAGCAATGATAAACCACAATTATGCTTATAGCCGGCACCAGATGCTCAGCGCATGAAAGGGCAGAGGAGCAAGTTGGAGCACAATCAAGAGAAGTTAGAATCATCCCTCTTCTCAGTTGCAGGGGAAATGGGCACACAATGTTTCAATGCAGCTGCGTTGTGATTACTTATTTAATGCAGCCATTTTGAAACAAGCAGTATTTCAATGCAGCTTCTAACACCATTAAGTTTCCAATGCTTTTACTTCTCAGTAATTTGCCGGACAGACACCTGCACCCCATCCACGAAGGTCAAGGCTGGGGTGAGGGTTAAGCACCATCTGGCAAGAAAACCATGGAAAACTGGAGTTACGAGTCATCCACACTTGTTCATCTCAGAGAGAACTGTCAATCCTGGGTCATTTGTTTCGCTCTCTCTTGGCTTTTATCTTAGTTCTCTGATTTCTCCTTCACCATAACAGTGCCTGGTCTCACTTACTTCTAATAAACAAATAGATTTGAATGCAGCAGGATGGAACTTATTAATACTTTGTTTTCCACTTTAAACTGCATGAATGGTCTCTCATGTTTTGGAAGCTTTCTGATTATATTAACTTTATTTAATTGGATGAGTATCGGAAGGGAAGGGGTTGGGAATGGAGTGACTCTGTGGGCTACAATTCTGTCTCATATTGCCAGCTCCAGACTGCGCCGGAAATCCTCAACTTTTCTAACAGGCCCTTCAGTGACTTATGTATATTCTGTCTACTGGTATCAAACTCCTTTATAATAACTTAGGGGAGACAGGCTAAGCCAGGTCTGGTAGATGTCAACACAAGATAACACAACACTTTGTTTTCTCATATTGTGTAAACAAAACTAAAACATATACCAAGTAATTGGATGTGGGCTTGTCAAAGCAATAAATTTGTAAGACATTTTAAACAATTCAGAAATTAAGTAGAAAATGAAAGTCTTATAAAGAAAGGGATTAGAGATGGAAGAAGGGTGACGAAAGGCTAGTTTTCTTGTTTCATTCCGTAATTTAAAAAGCAGTAGTGGTTTTACACTTACACCAAAAATCTTTTGACTTTGCTGTGCCACAGAACATTGTAACTCAGGAGAGACAAGCATTGTACAAATATTATATGAGAAGAAATAAAGTGGGGAAGGAAGAGGGAATTTCTCTTTGTGAGAAGGGCATGGAAATAACCTACCTTAGTTTCCAAACTGGAATGGTGTTGTCATTAGGGCTGATGTGGTTCTTAAATTCTATATCAGCCTCACAGCTGATGGCAGAAAATCATCACCCCAGTGAGGGATGGAGGCAAGAACATTGTGAGGGGGAGGGGGCTCCTAAATCCTGTCCCATGTGGTTGGTGGTTTTCTTATATTCACTTAAGAAAGGGATTTTTATGGACTTCCCTGGTGATCCAGGACTTCCCTCGTAGCTCAGATGGTGAAGAATCTGCCTGCAATGCGATCCCTACGTTGGGAAGATCCCCTGGAGAAGGGAATGGCAACTGACTCCAATATTCTTGCCTGGAGAATTCCATGGACAGAGGAGCCTGGCAGGCTACACGCCATGGGGTCACAAAGAGTCGGACCTGACTGAATGACTAAGACCTTCACTTCTTTCACTGGTGATCCAGTGGTTAAAAATCCACCTTGCAGTGCAGGGGACATTGGTTTGATCCCTGGTCCAGGAAGATCCCACATGCCTCAGAGCAACTAAGCCCATGTGCCACAGCTACTGAGCCTGTGCTCTACAGCCCGTGCTCCACAAGAGAAACCACTGCAATGAGAACCCCAAACACCACAACTAAAGCATAGCTCCTGCCCTCTGTAACTGGAGAAAGACCATGTACAGCAATGAAGATCTAGCCCAGCCAAATAAATATTTTTTTTTAAGTGACTTTATTTTTTTGGGCTCCAAAATCACTGCGGATGGTGACTGCAGCCATGAAATTAAAAGACGCTTACTCCTTGGAAGGAAGGTTATGACCAACCTAGACAGCATATTAAAAAGCAGAGACATTACTTTGTCAACAAAGGTCCATCTAGTCAAGGCTATGGTTTTTCCAGTAGTCATGTATGGATGTGAAAGTTGGACTATGAAGAAAGCTGACTATGAAGAATTGATGCTTTTGAACTGTGGTGTTGGAGAAGACTCTTGAGAGTCCCTTGGACTGCAAAGAGATCCAGCCAGTCCATCCTAAAGGAAATCAGTCCTGGGTGTTCATTGGAAGGACTGATGTTCAAGCTGAAATTCCAGTACTTTGGCCACCTGATGCGAAGAGCTGACTCATTTGAAAAGACCCTGATGCTGGGAAAGATTGAGGGCAGGAGGAGAAGGGGACGACAGAGGATGAGATGGTTGGATGGCATCACCAACTCAGTGGACGAGTTTGAGTAAACTCCGGGAGTTGGTAATGGACAGGGAGGCCTGGCATGCTGCGGTTCATGGAGTTGCAAAGAGTCAGACACGACTGAGTGACTGAACTGAACTGAACTGAAAGTATTTTTAGGGACTTTCCTGGTGGTCCAGTGGTTAAGAATCCACATTTCCACTGCATGGGGCATGGACTCAATCCCTGGTTGGGGAGCTAAGATCTGCGTGCCACATGGTGGCACAGTCAAAAAATAATTTTAAAAACTTAAAAATAAATAATTTTCAAAGAAAAGGATTTTATTCTACATCTCTCATCTTTTAAGACAGAGGTCACTAGTTCCCACACTCCCTCATCCTATGCGCTCTCTCATCCACCGCATCACCCTTCCAGCTGTTCCTCTAAAGCCTGTGCCTCCAGGAGAGGCTTCATGGGCTGTGTACATGCTGTCCCCTGTACAGCAGCCTGGTGATGGGGCAGGGATGTCTGCTAGGCAGCCTGTAATCTGCCAGCCACACTCAGCCCACACATGGGCTGTCTGCCCAGAAGAAGGAAGCCTTTCCCTGAGTCACCACTGGGCTGATAGCTGCCCCTGGGCCTTTGCATATGCTCTTTCTCTGTGCCTCACTCTGCCTCAAATGCTTTCTGCCCTGACATTCTCCCTTCATTCAGTTTTCTAATCAGCTACACCATCTCTCAGAAAACTCTGCCACCCACCCAAATGGCAAAATGGCAGCCCCCGTCACTCTCTGCCTCCTCGGCCTGCTTTATTTTCTTCCTGTTTTACTTGCAGACACTGTAATATATGATATCATATATACTTATTCGTTCTTTCTCCCTACTAAAATAGAAGCTCTTTGAGGGCCAGAACTTTGCTCTCTGCTGTATCCCCAGCACCTATCAAAGGCCCTGGCACACAGTAGGCACTTAACATTTGTGAAAGGTTTAAAAGACACCATTCCTAAGGCTTTCCAAGTCCAGAGTTAGGCTCAATTCAGAACATTTGTATTGACCCTGCTCAAGCAGACTCTTCTCTGATGAACTGATCTCCAAAGCCCAGAAAAGCTAAACCAAAAATAGAAAACACAAAAGCTGTTGGCTGTGAACCTCAGTGACAATGGCAGTGGTGCCTGCACTTCAGAATCAATCACTTAGGGATCTTAACAACAAACCAAACCCCTAAAAGATGCCTGTCACCCCACCTACACCCCTCCCTTCCCCTCAGCGAAACCTGTGGAAAGAGGCCTGTTCACTTTGTGGACAAGTCATTTATCTGGAAAGAAAGAACATATAACATGAGCCATCATGATAGGAAGACTTAGCAGTGCTTTGATTTGAATTTTAAAGGTCAATTCTAAAGTAGTTTGTATCAAAGAGAATTCCTCAAATCTCTTCTATTAATAGCATCATTTCACACCCCGGCAGCTCTGCAGAGGCTATTTAGGATTCTCTCACCATGGTTTCACCTACACTGAGATAATAAAGAAGCAAATGTCAGTGCGGATACAGCGCCGCTGAGACATAAAAAATTTACACCCTCTTTCCCTAGGGCCTGAGCTTTTAGAACTTAACAGATCCTTTTCCTGAAAGTCTGGTTTAAAATGCTTGGAGGTTTGCAAATGTCTCAGAGCTTTTAAGACCACAGCACAAATTAAAAAAAAAAAAAATTAACTGAAGTGTAGTTTATTTACAATATTATATTAGTTTCAGGTATACAGTGTAGTGATTAATATTTTTGTGGATTATACCCCATTTAAAGTTATTATAAAATATTGGCTATTTTCCCTGTGTTTTACAATATATCCTTGTAATTTATTTATTTTATGCATAGTACTTGGTACCGCTTAATCCCCTACCCTTAATTTGTCCCTCCTCCCTTCCCTCTCCCCTCTAGTAACCACTAGTTTGTTCTCTACATCTGTGAGTCTGTTTTGTTATATTCATTCACTTGTTTTATTTTTCAGATTCTACATACAAGTGATAACATATAGTATTTGTTTTCTCTCTCTGACTTATTTCATTAAGCATAATATCCTCCGGGTCCATCCATGTTTGCAAATAGCAAAATTTTGTTCTCTTTTATGGTTGACAGTTCACTGTGTATATATACCACATCTTCCTAAGCCATTCATCTGTGGATGGTCACTTGCTTGTTTCCATGTCTTGGCTATTGTAAATAGTGCTGCTGTGAACATTGGAGCACGTGTATCTTTTTGAATTAAAGTTTTAATCTTTTCTGGATATCTATCCAGGAGTGGGACTGCTGGATCATATGGTAACTCTATATTAAGTTTTTTTTTTTTTAAGGAACCTCCATACTGTTTCCATAGTAAGCCCTGACTTTGAGTCAGACAAGCCTGGGCTTGAAACATGACTTTGTTATCTACCAACTGGATGACACTGGGCAAGTTGCTTCACCTCTGTTCTGCAAAGGGAACCCGTAAGTAATGCTGTCTTGCAATTTTGTTGTGAAGATTGAGTATAAAAAGTGCTAGACACAGACTAGATATCAATAAAGCATAGCTGTTACTGTTCTTCTTACAACCTCTCCCACAATTTTGTTGTTGTTCAGTGGCTAAGTTGTGTCTGACTCTTTGCGACACCATAGGCTGCAGCACCCCAGGCTTCCCTGTCCTTCACTATCTTCCAGAGTTTGCTCAAACTCATGTCCATTGAGTCAGTGATGCCATCCAACCATTTCATCCTCCTTCTCCTGTTGCCTTTAATCTTTCCCAGCATCAAGGTTTTTCCAGTGAGTCAGCTCTTTGCATCAGGTGACCAAAGTGTTGGAGCTTCAGCTTCAGCATCAGTCCTTCCAATGAATATTCAGGGTTGATTTCCTTTAGGATTGGCTGGTTTGATCTCCCACAACCTTACCTGAGGAAAAACAAACCAAGCAATGGATATTACAAAACACTGGTTTAAGATGGTACAACTTTCAAAAGTGTTTACTTATTTATTTCAGTTTTTTACTGAAGTATAATCGCTTTACAATGTTTTTGTTAGTTTCTGCTGAAAAGCCACATGAATCAGCTATATGAACACATATATTCCCTCCCTCTTGAGCCTCCCCCCCCATCTCCATCCTACCCCTCTAGGCCATCACAGAGCATGAGCTCATTTTTGGTAGAGATCCTTGAAAAGGATCTAAAGAGATCCTAAAGGATCTAAAGAGATGAACTTCAGTAATGGCCCTCCCTGGTGGGCCTTTAGATCTAAAGAGATCTAAAGGATCTAAAGAGATGAACTTCAGTAATGGCTCTCCCTGGTGGCTCAGATGATAAAGAATCTGCCTGCTGTGCAGGAGACTTGGGTTCAATCCCTGGTCTGAGAAGATCCCCTGGAGAAGGCAATGGCTACCCAGTCCAATATTCTTGCCTGGAGAATTCCATAGACAGAGGAGCCTGGTGGGCTATAGTCCACAGGGTCTCATAGAGTTGGACACGACTGACTAACAATTTCAGTAATGGGGTGGACATCTGGGCAATGAGGTTACATGCAGAGAGATAGTTTAGGTGTTAGGGCAACAGTTTCCCCTGATGGTGCCTGAAAGAAGCCTGTGTGAGGAGGACATGCAAAGGCATGAAGACAGATAAAGAGGCGTCCAGGCAGCCAGGCAACCTCAGGGCAGGTGGCTGCAGTCAGGTCACACCACCTAGTTAGCCCGAAGGAGGGACATGGCACAAAACCCAGAAACCCAGAGGAATCGAAAGGCATGCTTATAGGTCTGAGTAGCTGACAACAGGGTGATCTCTTGGGAGGTGAAGGGGACCATAGAACCTGATCTCACGTTCAGTCCTGGAGAGGTTGGTGGTGGGAAGACTGTCCAATCCCAACATGCAAACAACTGCTTCTGTGCTTCTGTCTTTTAAGTCTAGTTAAGGGTAGCTTCTGTGTGTTGATGTCTCAGTTGCCATTTATTTTCATTTTCATAAGAATAATTTTTTAAAAATAGAGAATTCTGGGGAAAAAACAATAGTCTAAATGCTCTTCTAATCTTTCTCAATATTCATACAGATGTTTCACATAATTATAATCCATGTGTGAATTTTGTCTTCTGTTCTAAATGTAGATATTTCCATGAATTAACATAGTACACATCCTTTCCATTTTTAATACCTCTATAATCTTGCATCCAGATTATATCAAAATTCTCCACTGGAAGTATTTGGGATGCTAAGAATTTATCATAATACCAATTGCACTGTTAAGAAAATATCTTTGGACACTTTTTTTCTTTTATGTTGTTTTCTTGCCATAAATTCCCCAAAATAGAATTATGAGATCAAATATATGAATACTTTGGTGGCTTCTGACGTGACTAACACATTTCTTTTGCAAAAAGCCCTGAGATCTCTTTCTGTCTACCATGTCAACCCAGAGCCCATATAGGTCTCAGATCCTATTTTCCACAGGGACATGTCCCTACCTTTGCCCAGGACCCTGGATCGACACTCTTCATTTGTTCATCAAGATTTTAGCAAGACTGGCCTCGAAGTAGAGGTGAGAGTCAGTACTGGGCAAGCCTACTAACGTTGACCTTGTCCTGAGGCTGACCTCAGCCTAGGAGACAGAAGGCAGAGAAGAAATAACTGCTTCTCTTTCTGCTTAGAAAACGTGTGGTAGACGGGAGAAGGAAACAAAATAAACTGGAAAAGGACTTTCTTATGTGCAGTAATGGGCTTCCCTGGTGGCTCAGATGGTAAAGAATCTGTCTGTAATGCAGGAGACCCAGGTTTGATCCCTGGATGGGAAGATCTCCTGGAGAAGGGCACAGCAATCCACTCCAGTATTCTTGCTGGAAGATTTCCATGGACAGAGGAACCTGATGGGCTACAGTCCATGGGGTGCAGAATTTACAGGACTATACTGTTATCAGTTTCCCAGGTGGTGCTGGTGATAAAGAACACCTCTGCCAGGGCAGGAAATCAATCCCTGGGTCAGAAAGATGCCCTGGAGGAGACATGGCAGCCCACTCCAATATTCTTGCCTGGAGAATCCCATGGACAGAGGAGCCTGGTGGGCTACCGTCCATGGGTTTGCAAAGAGTCGAACACGACTTAGTGACTAAACAACAAATAACAACATACTATTATCAGGTCTTTTAGTGATAAAAGACCCTACTTGTCCATTTAAGAGTGAGATAACCAGTTCTTCACTCATCAGTTGCTCTCCAGTTGTTTGCTCCAAAAGCAAATGAACAGTGCATCGTAATTTCATCACAAAAGTGTAGCACTGCCCTCAGCCCACTCATCCGTAAGTTCTCAGAGGGTGGGTCCCTGTCCAGCTGTGTTGGACCTGTAGGACCTGGTACAGCGCCCGAAGTGCAAGAAATACTTGTTAAATTCATGAATGAATGAATTTATTCCCAGAAACAGGAAATCAATGAGACAACAAAGTCCTTTCTCTCCAGGGGGCTTTCTATTCCGGGTGCCTATGGAGTTTGTTTCTTTTAATGGTTAGCAGTGACAACATAACACTTGGCAGATATAAAGTGAACACCAGCTCTGCCCTGATGTAAAGACCAGCCCGAACAACGGGAAATTCATTCCAGAAATACTCCAGTGAAGTGCTATTTAACCCATGCTTTTTAGGGAACCTGCAGAATTATTTTGAATTCACCTGGTGCAGTGGTTCTGGTTGGGGAGTGAAGATCTGATGAGTCAGTCATGCAGCCAGTGTTCTATCTCTAAATGGTCTTTCGTGAATGAATCATTAGACCACATGCCGGGCTCCACCCGTGTTTATTTTCCATTTTCAAGATTATGTTTCACAGATCCCCAAATAACACAAAAAAACAATTTTTCTTCCAAAAAAAAACTATCAAAAACAAAAAACTATGGTATGAATAAGATTTCCTTACATTTCCAATTCCAAATGCTTGTGGTTATGTACAGAACAACTATTGATTTTTTATATTATTAATTTTTTATATCTAGACTTTTTTTCAAAATTCTTTACTATGTTTTTATTGTCCTTGAATTTCTTTATATCTTCTAATTATACTCTCACATCATTTGCTATCATTCTTCTAACACATTGCTAGATTTAATTTGATATTTCATTTAGAATAGTTTATCGCCTTCACCATCTGACCTGTCTCTTGAGAAACCTGTATGCAGGTCAGAAAGCAACAGTTAGAACTGGACATGGAACAACAGACTGGTTCCAAATAGGAAAAGGAGTACGTCAAGGCTGTATATTGTCACCCTGCTTATTTAATTTATATGCAGAGTACATCATGAGAAACGTGGGGCTGGAAGAAGCGCAAGCTGGAATCAAGATTGCTGGGAGAAATATCAATAACCTCAGATATGCAGATATGCAGACACCACTCTTATGGCAGAAAGTGAAGAGGAACTCAAAAGCCTCTTGATGAAAGTGAAAGAGGAGAGTGAAAAAGTTGGCTTAAAGCTCAACATTCAGAAAATGAACACCATGGCATCTGGTCCCATCACTTCATAGATGGAAATAGATGGGGAAACAGTGGAAACAGTGTCAGACTTTATTTTTCTGGGCTCCAAAATCACTGCAGATGGTGATTGCAGCCATGAAATTAAAAGACACTCCTTGGAAGGAAAGTTATGACCAACCTAGACAGCATATTCAAAAGCAGAGACATTACTTTGCCAACAAAGGTCCGTCCAGTCAAGGCTATGGTTTTTCCAGTAGTCGTGTATGGATGTGAGAGTTGGACTGTGAAGAAAGCGGAGTGGTGAAGAATTGATACTTTTGAACTGTGGTGTTGGAGGAGACTCTTGAGAGTCCCTTGGACGGCAAGGAGGTCCAACCAGTCCATCCTAAAGGAGATCAGTCCTGGGTGTTCTTTGGAAGGACTGATGTTAAAGGTGAAACTCTATACTTTGGCCACCTCATGCGAAGAGTTGACTCACTGGAAAAGACCCTAAAGCTGGGAGGGGTTGGGGGCAGGAGGAGAAGGGGATGACAGAGGATGAGATGGCTGGATGGCATCACTGACTCGATGGATGTGAGTCTGGGTGAACTCCGGGAGTTGGTGATGGACAGGGAGGCCTGGCGTGCTGCGATTCATGGGGTCACAAAGAGTCGACATGACTGAGCAACTGAACTGATCCTCCTCTTCAGGGCTTCCCCGGTGGCTCAGTGGTAAAGAATCTGCTGCAATGCAGGAGACCTGGGTTCGATCCTTGGGCCAGGAAGATTCTCTGGAAGAGGGCTTGACAACCCACTCTATTATTTTAGCCTGGAGAATCCCATGGACAGAGGAGCATGGTAGGCTACACACCCATAAGGTCCCAAAGAGCTGGAACTGACTGTAGCTATTTAGCATGCATGCATCCCTCTTTTCATAAGTAAAATTGTTCCATCATTCTTGTGTTTTGTATTTTGTAGAAGGTTTTGGTATTAAAGGATATGATAAAATCATTCAATGAAGTAAAGTGCTTTCCAACTGTTTTCACCATCTGGGACGGTTTGGGAAGTGTAGGGATATTCATGTAAGTACTTATTTCAGAATTATATCATTTTATAATGTTAGGAAATATATCAACATAATTTAGAATATTATCACATTAAAGGTTAAAAATTATGTGATGATGGCAATCCAGATGAAAAAATTGGACAAAGGTTTTCTAATAAAAATTCCAAATATGATAGGAACAAAAGGAAGCTACTTAAACTTGCTACAAACTATGAATTACAATTGGCAACATCATATTATCAAGTGAAAAATTAAAGCTACTCTCATTAAAATCAGGGCCAAAGCTGGGACAGGCACATTTACCACTATTCAACACTTTTTGAAAATTTTAAGTAATGTATTGGGACTCCTCCATAAATTCAACAAGTGGTATAAATATTGGAAAAGAGGATAAATTTTTGGCAGTAGCGTGACTATATAGCTAGAAAATTCAAGACTCCATTAAGAAACAATTAAAACAATTAGAGGTTTTATTTAACTCAATTGCCAAATGCCAGAAATATGCCCAATCATTGTTTCTTCTATATTAGCAATTGCCTATTAGATATGGGGGGAAAAATCCCACTCAAAATGGTGACAAAAAGAGCCAGATTCAGTGATATAACCACAAGAATTATATTTTAAAAAACTCTAACATTTTCTTGATTAACCTAAATAAATGAGGCATTACACCATTTTCATGGATAGAGAGATTTAATATATATGTAAATTTTTAAAGGAATTAATAGGCAAATTTAATATAATCTGAATAAAATGTGAAAATATATTTTCTTTGAAATTGAATAAATGGTTTAAATGTTTGTATGGAATAAGAATATTTAAATTTTATTGGATACATTTAGAAGAGTCGGGAGAGAGCATTCACCTCACCAGAGAGAAAAAGTACTATAAAACTACTAAAGCTGGAACAATATAGTTGTGACACAACTACAATAGAAGCCAGAGATAGACTGCCTATATGTGAGAATTTGTCCTGTGAAATGTGTGTTTCAGCTAAATGGGAAAGATGTTTCTTAAATGGGATTAGCATAATTAACTGTTCGTCTGGATATTTGGAAGGATAAGGTCCTGAGTGAGAATGCTTGGAATAAAATTTCATTTTTGTGTCTTCAGATCAGATCAGTCGCTCAGTCGTGTCCGACTCTTTGCGACCCCATGAATCCCAGCACGCCAGGCCTCCCTGTCCATCAC
>NW_011494956.1:7970376-7991904 GCF_000754665.1 Bison bison bison | reverse complement strand
GAAGTGATGGGACCGGATGCCATGATCTTCGTTTTCTGAATGTTGAGCTTTAAGCCAACTTTTTCACTCTCCACTTTCACTTTCATCAAGAGGCTTTTTAGTTCCTCTTCACTTTCTGCCATAAGGGTGATGTCATCTGCGTATCTGAGGTTACTGATATTTCTCCTGGCAATCTTGATTCCAGCTTGTGTTTCTTCCAGTCCAGCGTTTCTCATGATGTACTCTGCATAGAAGTTAAATAAACAGGGTGACAATATACAGCCTTGACGAACTCCTTTTCCTATTTGGAACCAGTCTGTTGTTCCATGTCCAGTTCTAACTGTTGCTTCCTGACCTGCATACAAATTTCTCAAGAGGCAGGTCAGGTGGTCTGGTATTCCCATCTCTTTCAGGATTTCCCACAGTTTACTGTGATCCACACAGTCAAAGGCTTTGGCATAGTCAATAAAGCAGAAATAGATGTTTTTCTGGAACTCTCTTGCTTTTTCCTTGATCCAGCGGATATTGGCAATTTGATCTCTGGTTCCTCTGCCTTTTCTAAAACCAGCTTGAACATCTGGAAGTTCACAGTTCACGTATTGCTGAAGCCTGGCTTGGAGAATTTTGAGCATTACTTTACTAGCGTGTGAGATGAGTGCAATTGTGCGGTAGTTTGAGCATTCTTTGGCATTGCCTTTCTTTGGGATTGGAATGAAAACTGACCTTTTCCAGTCCTGTGGCCACTGCTGAGTTTTCCAAATGTGCTGGCATATTGAGTGCAGCACTTTCACAGCGTCATCCTTCGGGATTTGAAATAGCTCAACTGGAATTCCATCACCTCCATTAGCTTTGTTTGTAGTGATGCTTACTAAGGCCCTCTTGACTTCACATTCCAGGCTGTCTGGCTCTAGGTGAGTGATCACACCATCGTGATTATCTGGGTCGTGAAGATCTTTTTTGTACAGTTCTTCTGTGTATTCTTGCCATCTCTTCTTAATATCTTCTGCTTCTGTTAGGTCCATACCATTTCTGTCCTTTATTGAGCCCATCTGTGCATGAAATGTTCCCTTGGTGTCTCTAATTTTCTTGAAGAGATCTCTAGTCTTTCCCATTCTGTTGTTTTCCTCTATTTCTTTGCATTGATCACTGAAGAAGGCTTTCTTATCTCTTCTTGCTATTCTTTGGAACTCTGCATTCAGATGTTTATATCTTTCCTTTTCTCCTTTGCGTTTCACTTCTCTTCTTTTCACAGCTATTTGTAAGGTCTCCCCAGACAGCCATTTTGCTTTTTTGCATTTCTCTTCCATGGGGATGGTCTTGATCCCTGTCTCCTGTACAATGTCACGAACCTCATTCCATAGCTCATCAAGCACTCTATCTATCAGATCTAGGCCCTTAAATCTATTTCTCACTTCCACTGTATAATCATAAGGGATTTGATTTAGGTCATATCTGAATGGTCTAGTGGTTTTCCCTACTTTCTTCAATTTAAGTCTGAATTTGGCAATAAGGAGTTCATGGTCTGAGCCACAGTCAGCTCCTGGTCTTGTTTTTGCTGACTGTATAGAGCTTCTCCATCTTTGGCTGCAAAGAATATAATCAATCTGATTTCGGTGTTGACCATCTGGTGATGTCCATGTGTAGAGTCTTCTCTTGTGTTGTTGGAAGAGGGTGTTTGTTATGACCAGTGCATTTTCTTGGCAAAACTCTATTGTATCTTAGCAGCTGTATAAACTTGGCTGGTTCCTTAAATTCTCTAATCCTTAATTTTCTTTTCCAGTGAAGTAAATCAAGTACTTACAGAGCTCTTGGCATATGGAAATTGTTCAGTAAATTTTACCTGTTATTGTTGCTCATTACTATTTTTTCTTCTCACTATATAAAAGTAAATTCCAGATGGGGCCATATATCTTGAAAAGACAAAAAGTCTTAACTCAAAAAGTTGCATGAACCCCAATGTTCATCGCAGCACTATTTACAATAGCCAAGACATGGAAGCAACCTAAATGTCCATTAACAGATGAATGGATAAAAAAGATGTGGCACATATATACAATGAAATACAGCTGAGCCATGAAAAAGAATAAAGTAATGCTCTTTGCAGCAACATGGATGGATCCAGAGACTATTGTACTAAGTGAAGTAAGCCAGACAAAGGCAAGTGTTATGTGGAATCTACAAATGTGATACAAACGAAGTTATTTGCAAAATAGAAACAGACTCACAGATATAGCAAAGAAACTTAACTGCTACCAAAAGTGAAAGAGTGTGTGTGTGTGTGTGTGTGTGTGTGTTATCAATTAGGAGATGAACAGATACACAATACTGTATAATGAAATAAACAACAATGACCCAGTGTATAGCACAGAGAACTATATTCAATATCTTATAATAATCTATAATGGAAAAGAATCTAAAAAAAATATATATATATATATGTTTAACTGAATCACTTGCTATATATCTGAAACTAACTCAACATTGTAAATTAACACTTCAATAAAAAAAGATATCGTGGACTTGCCTGGTGGTCCAGTGCTTAAGAATCTACCTGCCAGTGCAAGGCACACAGGTTCAGTCCTTGGTCCAGGAAGATTCTACGTGCCTTAGGGTAATTAACCCACACACCACAACTACTGAGGCCCATGTGCCTAGAGGCTGTGCTCTGCAAAAAGAGAAGCCACAGCAATGAGAAGTCTGTGCACTGCAACAAAGACCTAGCCCAGCCGGAAAAAAAAAAAATCTCCCTCTTTAAAATAAATAACAAAAAATCCCAGGTGAATTAAAGATCTAAGTTTAAAACATATAACAATAAAGATCAGATCAGATCAGATCAGTCGCTCAGTCGTGTCCGACTCTTTGCAACCCCATGAATCACAGCACGCCAGGCTTCCCTGTCCATCACCAACTCCCGGAGTTCACTCAGACTCACGTCCATCGAGTCGGTGATGCCATCCAGCCATCTCATCCTCTGTCGTCCCCTTCTCCTCCTGCCCCCAGTCCCTCCCAGCATCAGAGTCTTTTCCAATGAGTCAACTCTTCTCATGAGGTGGCCAAAGTACTGGAGTTTCAGCTTTAGCATCATTCCTTCCAAAGAAATCCCAGGGCTGATCTCCTTCAGAATGGACTGGTTGGATCTGCAGGAGGAAATATAGGAGAATATTTGTATAATCTCAGTTTGAGAGAGACAGCCTCTAGGAAGACAGAAAATGAAGAGTCAAAAAGAAAAATCTGATGAGTTCAACAACATAAAAATTAGGAACTTCTGCCTAGCGAAAAATGGTAATCAAAGTCAATATAGGACAGAGTAATGTTTGTAAAATACAAAAAACCCCTACAATCTTATAAAAAACAAAAAAGGATATGAATTACCAACTCACCAATTAAGAACTTTATATAGCTGGTAAATGTCTGAGAAGATGCTCAACTACATCAGGCCAGTGATACACAAATTATAATAGTAGTGGCAGCCGTAAAATTAAGACACTTGCTGCTTGGAAGGAAAGCTATGACAAACCTAGGTAGCATATTAAAAAGCAGAGACATTACTTTGCCAACAAAGGTCCATCTAGTCAAAGCTGTAGTTTTTTCAGTTCATGTATGGATGTAAGTGAATTGAACCATAATGAAAGCTGAGCGCTGAAGAATTGATGCTTTTGAAGTGTGGTGTTGCAGAAGACTCTTGAGAATCTTTTGCACTACAAGGAGATCAAACTAGTCCATCCTAAAGGAAGTCAGTCCTGAATATTATTCATCGGAAGGATTGTTGCTGAAGCTGAAGCTCCAATACTTTGGCCACCTGATGTGAAGAACTGACTCATTAGAAAAGACCTTGATGCTGGGAAAGATTGAAGGCAGGAGAAGGGGACGACAGAGGATGAGATGGTTGGATGGCATCATTGATTCAATGGACATGAGTTTGAGCAAGCTCCGGGAGTTGGTGATGGACAGGGAAGCCTGGCATGCTGCAGTCCATGGGGTCCCAAAGAGTGGGACATGACTGAGTGACTGAACTGTCTTTTTTCAATTCAACAGAATGACAAAAAATCTGTAAATTTATGATTTATAATACTGATAACATCCAGCTTTGGCTGGAGGATTCAGAAACAGGTGGTCCTCAGTGTTGCTGGCCAGAGTGTATCTGCTACAACTTGTGACAAAATTTAATTAGTTGTCTAATTAGTTAAAATTAAGATTGCGTGTATCTTTTGACCTAGCCTATAGAAATGATAGCACAAATCATTAAATGATAGGTATATAAGTGAGTTTGTTGCACCAATTTTTTTAGACCATCCCCTTAAAAACAAAAAACAATAATCTGAAGTTTTCTCAAATAGGGAAATGGATGAACATGTTATGGACTATTATGTCTACAAAAGAATACATTACATGTCATGTATTGATTTGGAGTAACAAAAGCAAGTTCTAAGTTATGACATAATGGCTGACATTTTTTGAGCACTTAACACCGTGCCAGGCCATTTAAATATGGTCTCCATATTAAACATCATTGCCAGGGTTCTCTCTCACCGGATCTGCATCCTCCTCCCCAGTGTATTCTGGAGTTTGGCTTTCTCTGCCCCGCTTTATCTGAATTGTCTTCCAGAAATTCTTGTCCATTGGTGACTTCCTCACCTGTTTTCTTTGCTGTTTTAATTTTATCCCTCCTCATCCCCATCATAATTATTTATACAGTGATTGTCTCTGTAACGACAGGAGGAAAATATATGGTCCACTCAAAGCAAGATCTTTTAATTTCATGTGGTTTAAAAAAAACTACATTGATTTAATAGATTTGTATGAGGGCAGATGAAAGTAGGAAAGGGTACACAATGAGCCTTAACATTTGAATGGACACATTGGCAATCTATTGTCCTTCAGTGGAAAGCTCTCATGATTTTTTAAATAACAGTATTTCACTTTCAACTATGGCTATGACCTGAATCAACAAGAAGCAATGTTTATTATCATCATATTATTTTGTCAGTTTTGAGTTATATACTCACAAAGAAGGCAAAACCCCATAACTGCAAAAATCATGTTAATTAAGGCCTCCAAGCCAAAGAAAATCTTCTAAAATCCCAATAGCTAGAAATAACTCATCTTGTTTTAGAATTTAAGAGCACCAATTCTCAGATTTCTAGTTTAAATTTTAAAAAGATCTATAGAAAAAAACCTATAGGATATAGAAATTACAAATAAGAACACCTTTGTGACAAGTTTTGAGAGCATTTGGACTTTTAAAAACTACCTTATTCTTCTTAGTGTATATACATCCATAAAATTATTTTCTTTGCTTTTCTGCTAGTCAGTGGAGCACACTCATTAAAAGTCAGGGGAAGAGCATGCTCCGTTATCAGTGCACTAAACCACAGGATTAACGAATATTCTAGCAAAAGCAATCACATTTATTAATGTCCCAGTGGAGCTGTGGTCTGAAACAATAAACATAACCATAATAGTTTGGTATCCATTAATCAAATAAATTAATTCCTCCATCCACTGTTACTAGGATATTTACAATTTCCTGATAATAAAAGGGGAGAAAGAGGAAGAATATTCATTTACTTTTTAAAAGGATAACTTTGGGGAAAGAATAGACCCAAAGGAGTATAAACAGTTAATTTGCATTTACTTGGCAACCCCTGCTTCTGGCAAACCATGTGCAAAGAGTTAATGAGCTGGGTTGACTTCAGTGGTAACCACTTTCTGTAGTTGTAGGAGGTGGCAGGAATTTAGAACCAAAATGATTGCCTGGAAAGGCAGCAGGGGCACAAGAAGACAGATGGCAGAGAAGAAGGAGTGTGTTTTTCTCTACGTTTACTAAATGTTATTAAGTACCTCCTTTTTTTTTGTAAACCAGTGTTAGGTGCTTTTCAAAAAGAATCTCATTTAAACTTCTCACTACCTCTTGTAGATGAAGAAATCAGATATGAGAGACAGAGAAACTTGATGAATGTAACCCAGCCAGTAAGTGGGAGAGTAGAATTTTTTTTTAAATAAAAAATTGTATTCTAATACAATTGTATGCTAATAAATTTTTAATAAAAATTACTATATAATTAGCATATTATTAGCATACAATCGCTACATAATGTTGTATTGGTTTCTGCTATACAGCAAAGTGAATCAGCTATAAGTGTTAATGAAAGTGTTAGTTGCCCTGCTGCTGCTGCTGCTGCTAAGTCGCTTCAGTCGTGTCCGACTCTGTGAGACCCCATAGACGGCAGCCCACCAGGCTCCCCTGTCCCTGGGATTCTCCAGGCAAGAACACTGGAGTGGGTTGCCATTTCCTTCTCTGTGTTAGTTGCCTAGTCCTGTCCAACTCTTTGGGACCCATGGGCTGTAACCCACCAGGCTCCTCTGTCTAAGGAATTTCCCAAGCAAGAATACTGGAATGGGTAACCATTCTCTTCTCCAGGGTATCTTCCTGACCCAGGGATGGAATCCAGATCTCCTGCATTGCAGGCAGATTTTTACCATCTGAGCCATAGGCTTGATCAGCTATATGTATACATATATCCCCTCCCTCCTGAAGTTCCTTCCCACCCCACCTCTCGTCCCACCCCTCTAGGTCACCATAGAGCACAGAGCTGAGCTCCCTGTGCTATGCAGCAGATTCCCACTAACTATCTATTTTACACAGGGTGGTATATATATGGAGCTTCCTAGGTATTGCTAGTGGTAAAGAACCCGCCTGCCAAGGCAGGAGACATAAGAGACATGGGTTAGATCCTGGGTCAGGAAGCTCCCCTAGAGGAGGGAATGGCAACCTACTTTAGTATTCTTGCCAGGAGAACCCCATGCACAGAGGAGTCTGGTTGGCTACAGTCCATAGGGTGGCAAAGAGTCAGACACGACCAAATTGACTTAGCACTCACAGGGTATATATGTCAATGCCAATCTCCCAATGCATCCCACACTCCTTTCCCCTCTGTGTCTACATGTTTATTCTCTACATCTGTGTCTCCATTCTTGCCTTGGAAATTAGGTTCATCTGCACCATTTTTCTCGGAGAAGGCAATGGCACCCCACTCCAGTACTCTTGTCTGGAAAATCCCATGGACAGAGGAGCCTGGTGGGCTGCAGTCCATGGGGTTGCACAGAGTCGGACACGACTGAGCGACTTAGCAGCAGCAGCAGCATTTTTCTAGATTTAACATACATGCCTTACTACACGAGATTTGTTTTTCTCTTTCTGACATTGCACTCTGTATGACAGTCTCTAGGCCCATCCAAGTTTCTACAAATGACCCTATTTCATTCTAAGGTCAAAGCCACTTCTCTATTCCCCATCACACTGTGTGAGGACTTGTCTACACTTGAAATGATTTGCTTAACCTCCAAATGCCTTGCTAGAGAAGAAGTTCCTCACAGGCAGAGGCTCTGTCTGCCTGAGGCTCCAGATGTCCCTCGATGCTCTCTACGGTGTCTGTTGGGAGCGGAGCCCTTCCTGGTCCACTGACTTCTCATTTGGGCAACCTGCTAGGAACCTAGTCTTTCACTTTAGCCAGGCCTCTGGTGCCCCTTCTGACATTCATCCTTACCTGGTCTGCGTCCACTATTTTTTTTTTTTTCTGGCAGCATTGGTCTTCCTTGTAGTGCTCTGGCCTTCTCTAGCTGTGGAGCCCGGGATCTAGAGTGGGAGGGCTTAGTAGCTACCCCGCCAGGATGTGTGGGATCTTAGTTTCCCCACCAGGGATTGAACCACTCCCCATTCCCTGCATTGGAAGGTGGATTCTTAACTACTGGACTGCCGGGGGAGTCCCTGTGCTTCCACTCTTTCCCTTGAAACCATTTTTCGTTGCAGCAGCCAGAGTGGTCTTTGAAATGTAAATCAGGTAATCTTGATCTTAGAATAAAATCCAAAACCTTACCCATGGCTTTCTGGCCCAGCTGTGGACCCTGTGCACGTTTGCCCTCATGTCTCCAGCCTCGTGCCTGAGCTCCAGCCGCCACACTGGCTCTCTCTCCATTTCTTATCACTCTGAGCTCTCTTCCACCCTGGAGCCTTTGCACAGCTGCTTCCTTTGCCCTTTGTTTACTTTAATTATTCTGGAAAAATACATGTACAAGGAAGCACAGACAACATGTTTATTACAGCATCGTTGTAATACAACAATTGGAAACCACCCAACGTCCTGCATCAGTAGGAGGAGCCTACCCAATGCAGTCTATATCCTCAGTACAGTCGGTGCTCCATACCCACGAAGAGGAAGGGCGATAGTCTTCAGAGTATTATGCAGTGTTGGAAACACTGAGATACATGCTGACGGGGTATTAAGTGGTACAGTACCTGCAGAAGGCAATGTGGCAATATCTATCAAAATTAGCAATCAAAAACCCTTTGTGCAGTTTCCCTTTGGGGAATTCATCTTACAAGTATACTTCCGTACAGAAAGTAATATAGGTACAAAGTTCTTTATTGTAGCACTTATTGTAATAGTGAACACTGAAAACAACCCAGGACTCCATCAACAACCATCCCGACTGGGTAAATAAATTATGGGGCAGTCATACATTTCCTGGTAGCTCAGACAGTAAAGAGTCTGTCTACAATGCGGGAGACCAGGATTCGATCCCTGGGTGGGGAAGATCTCCTGGAGAAGGAAATGGCAACCCACTCCAGTACTCTTGCCCAGAAAATCCCATGGACGGAGGAGCCTGGTAGGCTACAGTCCATGGGGTTGCAAAGAGTAGGACACGATTGAGCGACTTCACTTTGATACAATGGAAAACATGGTGCTGAAAAAAGGAGGAAGATGTTCTCAATATTCTGATATGGAATCAAGATATGGAAAGTCACTTCAAGGTGCAGAATAGTGTATAAATATGCATAAAATGGGAGGAAATAGGAATCTATATTCATATGTGGTTGAAATGCACGAGGAAAAACTAACTATAGTAAGAAAACTAACGACAGTGGTTACCTATGAAACTGGTATGGGAATGGTGTGGATGAGGAGCGAGAATGGGGAGGAAAACTTCATTGTACCTTTTTACATACCTTTGGGGCTTTAACTATGTGAATATACTCCCTCCCCCGCCCCTACATACACAAAACAAGGAAGAAGTGGGTCTACATCCACTGACATGAAAAGGTCTGCAAGACAAATTGTTAAGAAAAACAAGCATGTTGCAAAACAACATGCACTTATCAAAGTTTAGAAATACAAGGACAGGGGATTGGGAGATGGTCACATGATGGGAGGCTTGATTTTTAGGGGTGGCTGGCCAAAGGGGACTTTCCTTTTAGCTGTGTGGGTCAATTCTTTTTTTAGTATGCATTATTTATGAATTAATTATCAATAAGGGAATAAGAAAAGATATCTTGGGTGGAGTTCTGCCAGGTGATGACCAGATCAAGGTTGGGTACTGGGAGTAAGTGATTGAAATGGAGTGAAGGCAAGGTTGGAACTAAGAAAGTACCAGACATATTCAGCTAGGATGTTACCTAGAGGAACACACATGGTACAAAGCCCCAGTGTGGTATTCTGCCCTGGGTTGGACAGCATGGGGTAGCTCTGTACGTGATGAAGGATGAGGAGAACCCTCTAAAAGTCTTACTCAGAAGAGGTAGCTCCATGATTCCCATGAGGGCATGGTTGAAAGATTCTAGATCTCTGTGGTCTCCAGAGAGAGATGGCTTTTTCTGGTGGTAGAAGAGAAGTAGAAGAGAAGTACTGTTCAGTATGGCGGCCACCAACCACATGTGGTTCTTGAGCCCCAAGACTGTGGTTTGTGCAAGTGAGGAAATGAAATTTTGTATTTTATTTTGATTAACTTAAATGTAGGTGTGTGCATGCTCAGTTGCTCAGTCATGTCCAACTCTGTGTGGCCCCATAGACCATTGCCCGCCAGGCTCCTCTGTTCATGGGATTTCCCAGGCAAGAATACTGGAGTGGGTTGCCATTTCCTACTCCACGGGATCTTCCTGACCCAGGGATCAAACCTGCGTTTTCTGCATTGGCAAGCAGATTCTTTACCCCTGCTCCACCTAGGAAGCCACATGCTTATTTGCGTTTATCACATTGGACAACACAGCTCGACTGAAGCTTCATGAGGAGCTGGTTCTGGTAATTTGGGGCATAAAAGAATAAGTGGCCTCCACTAGAGATGCCCAGGGGTGGTGTAGTGGCCTTAGGAGAGGACCTGAATCCCGCTGATGTAAGAAGAAGAAAAAATGCTCTGGAGAAAAAATGAATATATAGGAGGTTAGATGGTATTTATGGGAACAAGGATCTAACACTTCCATCATTGCAGAAAGTTCCACTGGACAATGCTGATCTAGCCACGTTCTGCTACTGAGCCCTTGAGATGGGCTGTGAGCATAAATACACAAAGACTTTGTCCCCAAAGAAGAATACAGAGTATTAGTAACTTTTAATATTGATCACATGTTGAAATAATAATTTGCATATATTTTGTTATATAAAAATATTGAAAGTAATTACAAAGGGGGAGGGAGGATGTGGTAGGAAGGATTAGGAGCTTGGGATTAGCAGATTCAAACAATTATACACAGGATGGATAAACAGCAAGGTCTTAGTGTTTAGTACAGGGAGCTATATTCAATAGCCTGTGATGAACCATAATGGGAAGAATATATATATTTGCATAACTGAATCATTTTGCTATACAGCATAAATTAACACAATATTTTAAGTCAACTATACCTCAATAAAACTTAAAACAAGTAATTACAGCTGCTTATTTTTTAAGATTTTCTTATTTATTATTTTTGGCTGTGCTGGGTCTTCATTGGTACATGTGGGCTTTCTCTAGTTGCCCAGCCACTTCTTTTTTAATGCAGCTCCTAGAAAATTTTAAATTACATGTGTGGCTTGCATTATATTTCTACTGGACAGAGTTGATATAGAAGTGCAGTGAGAAAGATTGAGAGGGGGATCAGGTCAGAGCAGGGCTGAGGATAATGGGGATAAGAGGTGCTTTAGTACATTTGGCCCCAGGTGGTATCTGGTCCTCTCTCAATTTGACAGGGAGGGCCCCTAGAGATCTGCTGAGGACCTGGGGTCCCAGCATAGAAAGCAGTAGTATGGCTTGGGGTGTTGTCGAAGGCCTCCTTTGTGGGGTCAGCTCAGGAGTTTCCCAGATTCTCTTTTCCCCATGAAAATGTACTTCCCTCTAGTCTTAACTTGGGTGATAATACCTCCACATTCTATGCCTTTATATGGTAGAGTTCATTCTGATTAATACCAGCCTTTCCTTAAATATGTGAAAAAGATGCTCAACTCACTTATATTAAGAGAAATACAAAACAAAATACAAGGCAATATTTTTGCCAGAGCAGATTGGCCAAGATTAAAAAAAAAAAAGTAAAAACTGTGTGGGCAAGGTACAGGATAACAGGGTTATGGGAATTTAGTTAATACAGTCTTTGCAGAAGACAAATTGATAGTGTCAATCAAAACTTTAATTGTGTATTAGGTTTGACTCAGTCCTGGTATTCATTCTACAGATATTCACAGTGAAAATAACCTCTGCAAACGGTATTCATTGCAGTAGTATTTATAAAAGGAATAATTGGGAATAGCTTAAATGTTCATTACTGGATAGTGATGAAATTTATAAGTGTAATTTCAATAGGATTACAAGATAATAATGTAACCTCATTAAATAACAGCTGCTAAAAATAGTAATGCAGATATAAAGCAGATTCAAACATACAGAGAAGGATGTCCAAGATACATTATTAAGTTAAAAAAAAAAAGGAAAGAAAAAAAACAAAGTGAGGACAGTGTAGGTAGCACACAGTCATTTCTGTGGTGAGTAGAACTCAATGTATTTGTTCAGTTCTATGCTTATACATGTATAGATTCGTTTGAAAGATGTGTAAGAAACCAGAAACAGTTGTGGCTTCTAAGGAGGGGAACTGTATTATGGGGAGAAGAGAGACTATTTTGTACCTTTAAAATTTTCATGACATGCATATATTGGCAATCCGATAAAAGTAAGTAAAACACGTCATGACTTTTTAAGTAGGGAACTGCCTCTTATCACAACATCATAAAGCATCTTTTGCTGACACTTCACAGTATAACACTTGCCTGGCGCTGCAGCTCTCTCTTTTTGCTTTCTGGGGAGTTAGATTTACTCTAACTACTTAGCAATTGAAGAGAAAAACTTATGTATTTACTTGTTTTTTGGCAAGTACAGGATCTGGATTGACACTTGCCTAGTGCTGCAGTTCTCTCTTTTTACTTTCTGGGGAGTTAGATTTACTCTCTAAACTACTTAGTTAGATTTACTCTCTAACTACTTAGTAATTGAAGAGAAAAATTTATGTATTTACTTATTTTTTGGCAAGTACAGTATCTGGATTGATCCATTTTTAGGTTTCCAGGACTTTGACTTCTTTCCCTCTTGTTTTGTTACTTTCTTCATGCTTAATCATTTCTTGTGAAGTTAATGAAAGTTTAAAAAAATATTTATTTTGAAAAATCAGAGTTCGCTGTTCTTTCTTTTACTCTTTGACATTCTCTTGAAATAAACATTTAAAGAGCATACGGGAGTAAAGCAAAATACTCGATGCAGGGTGCCCTCTAGTGGTTAAAGAAAACACTCTGGAATTCTAGAGCCCCTCCTTTTCTCAAAAATCAAGAACTTCTGTGTTTTTCTAAAAATAGAATCACCATATGTATATATGCCTGCATTCCCTGGTGGCTCAGACAGTAAAGAATCTGCCTGCAATGCAGGAGACCTGGGTTTGATCCCTGATTCAGGAAGGTCGGCTGGAGAAGGGAATGGCTACCCACTCCAGTGATCTTACCTGGAAAATCCCATGGACTGAGGAGACTGGCGGGCTACAGTCCATGGTATCGCAAAGTCAGACACGACTGAGCAATTTAACACTCACTTTTCATGCGTGTGTGCTCAGTTATGTCTGACAGTTCCACTCCTGAGTATGTCACTAAAGTCGTGAATATATACATTATATATATAATGTATACATTGGCTATCTGCTCTGTGCTATACATTATATCCTTGTAGCTTATTTTATACATAATGGTTTGTCCCTCTTAACCCCCAGTTGCCCCTCCCTGCCCAGTGGTAACCACTGTATGTTCTCCATATCTGAGTCTGTTTCTGTTTTGTTATATCGACTAGTTTGTTGTGTATTTTAGATTCCGCATATAGGTGATATCATAGAATATTTGTCTTCGTCAAATTTTAAGAAATGCTTTCTATTAGTAACTCCTAAGTTCACAAAGAGTCCCTATTGCAATGTCCTCCATTAATGTTAGAGCTCTCTCTCAGACAATTAGAACCTCCATTCGTCTTGAAACCACTCTGCCAGTTCGAGAGGCGAGAAGGGCATTTTCCATCCCAGTCCCATGCTCCAAATTGGATTTTCTTGTTGCTCTTAATGAGTCAGTTTTCCTAACACCATCTGTTAAGCAATCACTCTTTCCGCCATTGAGCAGTGCTGACACCTTTGCTGTGTATGAAGTTCCTGTGCGACTGGCCCTGCATTAGCTCTTCCAATCCATTGGCCAAACTTTCAGTTCTTGTGCTATGAGCACACCGTTTTTGTTTGTTTGTTTTGCTTTTACAATGGCAAGAGGTTTGATATTTTATTCTTATTCTGTATACACTGTCATGTGATTCCAGTCCAGATTTTCACTTAATTCTTTCAGAATGCTTCAAGGCCAGTATTTTCATTTTTTTAACTTTTAGAGGTGACATTTAATACCATGATTGTGATGATCTAGGTCAGTATTATTATCTATATTTTACACATAAGGAAACAGAGGCCCAGAAAATCTAATGCCCAAAGTTCATGTACTGTTAAATGGTGAAACTAGGATTTTAAACTAGTCAGTCAGTCTAGCTTGAGAGCGTGTGTTTTCCTTTCTACTACATGCCCAGTGTATCGGCTCCTGGTCTGATTGTTCTTTGAGCCCAGTGAAGAGTACTGACCAATTGGGAAAAGGGAAAAAATTTATCAACTCAGCCTCTTGGCAAACACTAGCATGTTTCTGGGTTTAATTGCCTCATTTTTTTCACACAGTATTATTGAAACTCAAAGTTTTAAAAATCCATGTTCTAAGCTAGATTCAGGTTACATATATGATAATTTTAAAATTAAATCTCCAGGTGCTGGGAATGATGTAGTATTTTCTAATTATAATATGTGCAATTTAGCTTAATAGTTTAAAAGTCAGAAGCCTAGGACCTCACAATGTAGGAGACAGTGTTGTTATTACCCACTCTATTCCTTTTTTTTAGCAGAACCCAGATTTTACTCAGATAACATACACCCTAATCAGCCAGGTGCTCCATGTAAAACCCATCATGGTCATTCTACTCTCATAAGTAGAATAGGCGTCAACTCATTTCTGACAAATAAGACATGAAGAAGAAGTCTGACAGGATGATGTCTAAGAAGCCTTTTCTCTTAGTCTTAAAAAAAAATGATATATAAGCTTTCTAGAAGAAAGGAACACTTCTTCCTCTGGTGTGATGTTGGGAGCTGTGGTAGCCATTTTGTGACTGTGAGGGAAATTAGCCTGAGGAACAGGCTGACCCCCCTGAAGACGGCAGAGCAGAGAGATGGGAAGAATGTGGGCCCTTGATGAAACTGGGCTGCTAAGTTAACAAATTCTGGGAGAGTCTTGCCTCTGAGCATCTTGATGAATGAAGTAATTAAATTTCCTTATAGTGTAAGCCACACAAGTGATAGGATTCCTGTCAGCTGTGACTAAAGGTATCCTGGGTATCCTGTGTTGTTGTTCAGTTGCTAAGTTGTGTCCAGCTCTTTGAGACCCCAAGGCCTGCAGCACACCAGGTTTCCTGTCCTTCACTATCTCCGGGAGTTTGCTCACATTCATGTCCATTGAGTTGGTGATGCTGTCTAACCATCTCATCCTCTGCCGCTCCCCTTCTCCTTTTGCCTTTAATCTTTCCCAGCATCAGGATCTTTTACAGTGAGTCAGCTCTTCGCATCAGGTGGCCAAAGTATTGGAGCTTCAGCTTCAGCATCAGTCCATCCAAAGAATATTCAGGGCTGGTTTTTCTTCAGGATTGACTGGTTTGATCTCCTTGCAGTCCAAGGGACTCTCAAGAGTTTTCTCCAGCACCATGACGGTTTTATGGTGTATATATTTTTGGTGTATAAATTTTGGACCATAAAGGTATCTTACACGTGCTTCCTAAGGTAATGTAAGTATAAATCCTCAATTATCTGTTGTGACTTTAAGTTGAGAACGTGACCCCTGTATGGGCTCCCACATCTGCTGCCTCTGCTCTGGGTAGGGATTGGGGGAGTGAACAGGGTGTGTCATACCATAGTCCCATATGTCTGCCTTCTATCACATCTTCTCTTATCTGCAAGGAGCTTACTGTCTAATAGGGAACACAGAAAAATGACGTGACGGTGGGTGCAGACCTGTCTGGGACTAAGTTTAAAGCACAGGGCTAGCTCAAAGGAGGGAGAGACCCACTTATCTGGGATGCATATCCAGGAACAGAATTGCTAAGGGGGGGTTGGGGCAGGAGTGGTCTGAGGTGTCAGAGGAAGAGCCTAGAGTTGGGTATAAGAATTAGCTAGGAGTGGGGAGGGTGGGTTGGAGGAGCAGAATTCCAAGTTGAGAGCAGGTGTGAGTTAAGAGACAGAGATGGAAACAGGGCCCCTGTGGGAGCTGGACCCCTTGGTGTGGCCGGAGCATAGAGTTATCAGGCCACAGAGAATGGGACTGAGAAGAAGGCATTTTCCTTTTCCCCCAAAGAGGTGAAGGAAAGAGTCTCCTTTTCTGTGTGTGTGAAGCGATATAATATGTGCTCCAGTTGAAGTATGAACAAGTTTCTTTGTGAGGGAGTTAGCTAACTTATATAGATACAGAAAATAAAACTTCATTTGAGAATTTTAGAAATGGGCCTTTGGAATGATTGTTCATTGGAGAATATTAAACATGTTATTATTTGCCTCTTTGTTGAATAAACAATAGACTGAGATAAAACAAAAGAGTCTATATTAAAAAGTAAGTTTCTTCCCACCCTAGAATCTTAAATTTCTTTCCCTGGTGGCAAGCACAGTGGCCAGGGTTTTAAAAATATACATTACCATATGTAAAATTAGATAGCCAGTGGAAATTTGCTGTATGTTGCAGGGAGCTCAAATCCAGTGCTCTGTGAAAACCTAGAAGGTTGGGACAGGACAGGAGGTGGGAGGGAGGTTCAGTAGCAAGGGGATGTTATGTATGCCTATGACTGACTCATGTTGATGTACGGCAGAAACCAACACAATATAAAACAATTATCTTCCAATTAAAAATAAATTTTAAAAAAATAGATACTTTTATTTAGTTTTTTAAAAAGAAATACATGCATAAACAAACATGCATTTGGTATTAGCTATCTACTGCTGTGTGGGAAATCCCATGGATGGATGAGCCTGGTAGGCTGCAGTCCATGGGGTCGTGAAGAGTCGGACACGACTGAGTGACTTCACTTTCACTTTTCATTTTCATGCATTGGAGAAGGAAATGGCAACCCACTCCAGGGTTCTTGCCTGGAGAATCCCAGGGACGGGGGAGCCTGGTGGGTTGCCGTCTGTGGGGTCGCACAGAGTCGGACACGACTGAAGCGACTTAGCAGCAGCAGCAGCAGCTGTGTAACAAGTTACCCCAAAACTTAGTGGCTTTAAACAACAAACATTTGTTATCACATATTTCCTGTGATCAGGAGTCCCAGTGGCCTAGTCGGGCCCTCCAGGCTCAGGGTCTGCTACAAAGATGTCATCAAGCTGTCAGCTGAGAATGCAGTCACCTCATAGCTCCACTCTGGACTATCTCCTGTCAAGTTCCTTCAAGGCCTTGCTGGCAGGATTTAGTTCCTCACAGGCTGTTAGGCTGACGGCCTCATTTCTTCACTGGTTTTTTGCTTGAGGCTTCCCTCAGCTTCTTACCCCATGGGCCTCTCCACTGGGCTCCTCAGAGCGTGGCAGCTGACTTCATCCGAGCAAATAGGTGACAAGAGCTAGAAAACTCAAGAAGGACAAGAAGGAAACCACAGTTTTGTTTTTTTTATAACCAATCTCAGAATTGACACCCTTGCTATATTCTGTTCATTAGAAAAAAGACACTAGGTTGAACCCACACTCAAGGGGTGGGGATTACACAGGGCATGATCACCAAGGGTTGGAGAGCATTGGGGATCATCTTAGAAGCTGCCTGGCACATGTATCTGTTTCTGTCTATAGATGTCCTTTTTTTGAGCTTTTTTTTTTCCGGCCATGCCCTGCAGCATGTGGGATCCTCAGTTGCCCAACCAGTGATCAAACTCACACCCACTGCAGTCGAAGCACTGAGTCTTAATCACTGAACCACCAAGGAAGTCCCTAGATGCTTTTTTAAAAAAGCACAAAGTTTACTACGTTGCTTTTGTCATAGAACAGTGGATCTTGGAACAATTTCCAGGTCAGTACCTAAAGATCTTCTACCCTTGGTACAGCATGTGTCGTCCCTCATGAAACAGTCCCTTATTGATGGACAGTCAGGGCATTTTTAATGCTTTGCTGCACATGTTCTTTTTAAAAATTTTAAATGATTATTTATTTTTGGCTGCACTGGGTCTTCACTGTTGAGTGCTGGCTTGCTCCAGTTGTGGCGACCAGCAGTCACTTTCTAGCTGGGGTGCATGGGCTTCTCATTGCGGTGGCTTCTCTTATTGTGGAGCATGGGCTTAGCTGCTCCAAGGCATGTGGGATCTTCCAGGACCAAGGATCAAAGGGACTGAAGATCAAACCAGCATTTCCCGTGCACTGCAAAGCAGATTCTTAACCAGTGGACCACCAGGGAAGCCCTGCACATATTCTTTACTGCAGGGATTTCTCATATGGAGGGAAATTCATCCCTACAAGTGGAATTGCTGGGTCAAAGGGTATGTTCCCTTCACATTTTGATAACTATGGCCAAATGGCCATCCCCAACCCCAAAGCAGAAGAACTGTCTACTTCTCCATAGCTTCTTAAGGCATTGTTCACAAGTTTTAATGAACAAAAGGGAAATCGTAGGAGAAAAACTAAAAACCAAAGTCTAATAAGAGAAACAAATTGGAGTCATTAATTTTTAGTAACTAACAGTGGAACATTGCATAATTTGATCTGGATTTACCGGGGTATTTTCCTAACATAATATGCAAACAAGATTAAGGACTCTTGAGTTTAAGCCCCAGTGTACCTGCTGATCATTTCTGGCTCTTGTCACTACAATCTTAGATAACACTTCCCTCTCTGATATTTGTGTGGGTCACTCAGCAGTTAACTTCTTAGATTTCAGCCTCATTTGAGGACATGGCACTCATGAATATCAAGTCAAGTTTATACTGAATAAGTATTTACTTTGGAAACGTTATACTTTCTGGCCATTTTGGCCTTTTCTGTGGATGTTTCAAGCATTAGAAAGACAGGGAATGTTGGGGTCAAGAAGTCTTAGAACCCAGATACAGCTCTCCTCCAATTCCCTTCCAAGTTCTGGAATCCCTTCTACAATCAACTTCTCTCTGTGTGTTTTCATAGGGGAATACTTATTCTATTAAGGTAGATTATTCTATTAGTAAACAGCTCTAGAGGTTAAAACGTATTTCATATATTGAGTTGAAATCAGAAATCTGGTGCTGTGGTGCCTCTTAATTGGTCTTAGGGAGCAATAGGGGAAAAGTCTTTGCTCCTTGTAGATGGCTCCCATAGCTTCCTTCAGTCTGCTCTGCTCCAGGCCAATGACATTATTCATTCCTTCTTCCCAGGAGCTGATTTCCAGATGTGCCGCGACACGGGTTCCTTTCCTCTGAACACACTCCTAAGATTCAAAAAGATGTCAAACATGAGGGCACCCACACTGCCAGTCTTTCTGCTGATCCCCACTTGATAGTAGGTACACTTTGAAGACTACTGATTGAGATAGGGATACTGACAAAGAGCTGTTGTGAACTCAAGAATGCTCTGACAGTGTTCGTAGCAGCATGATTCACAATAGCCAAAAGCTGGAAGTAACCCATATGTTTATCGACGGATGAACAGATAAATTGTGCTATAGACATACAATGGACTATTATGCAGCCTTAAAAAGGAAGGAAATTCTGACACATGCTACATCATAGCTATAGCACAGAAGATATGCTAAGTGAAATAAGCCAGTCATGAAGGGACCAATACAGGATGATTTCACTTCTATGAGATATTTAGAGTAGTCAGATTTAGAGAGACAAGACTTCCCTGGTGCTATAGTGGGTAAGAATCTGCCTACCAATGCAGGTGACACAGGTTCGGTCCCTGGTCTGGGAAGATTCCACATGCTGTGAGCAACTAAGCCTGTGCACCCTAACTACTGAGTCTACACAGCCTGCAGCGTAGAACTGGGCTCTGCAACAAGAGGAGGCACTGCAGTGAGGAGCCCATACACGAAGCTAGAGAGTAGCCCCTCTTCACAACTAAAGAAAGCCCGTGCAAGGCAACGAAGACCCAGTGCAACCAAAAATAAATAAATAACTAATTTAAAACATTTATAGACACAGAAAAGAGAATGGTAGCTTTCTGGGGCTGGGGGGAGGAGAGGTGGGAAGTTAGTGTTGAATGGGCATAGTTTCTGTTTGGGAAGATGAAGGAATTCTGGAGATGGATGGTGGTGTAAGTTTGCACAACAGTGTGATTTTATTTAGTGCCACTAAACTGTACACTGAAAATGGTTAAAATGGCAAATTGCATGTTATGTGTATTTTTCCACAATAAATCAAACTGTATCCTATCAATCACTGTTGCATCTCCAAGCATCTGAAAAAAAATAATTGTGTATATGCCTAAGCTCGATTATTCACGTACTCTGCGGGTAGTTTTGGTTCTCTGCTCCCACGCTCGACCTGAAGGCTTCATTCATCCCACCGTAAGCCTCTGGGAGCCATGTGTATCACGTGGCTCTATTTCCCTGGATGCAGCTGCTTAGACCAAGACTGAGCAGCTAACTTGAGTTGGAATACTAAGAAACTCTCAGCTGAGATTTTGGAATTTGGTGTCAGCAACTTTTTGTTAGTCTCTGTGTAGGGCAAGAGGATATATATTTGGGAGCATGAGGTACCGTCTTCCATGTTCACTTATTCAGTAAATGTTCATTGTTTGCCTCTAGGTGCCAAGCACAGTAATAGGGGCTAGGATTCAGCCCCATTCCTGCCCTCCTTGAGAAGCAGGACAAGTCGGGCTGAAAAGATATTACCTCTAATGTCATCTCTAATATATTTTTGTTCTCTCTTAGATTTTGTAAGCTCCTCCCTCCTCGATGAACGTCACAGAATACCATGGTTTTGTCACGTTTAACTTCCCCCTCTACATTTTATTAGCACATATTTTCTTTTCAGCACAGAAGTTAGTACAATTGTTCAATGAAAGCTTGGTTGAGAGGATGTTAGGAGGATTTTTAATTGAGCACCAAGACCACTCAGAGAAGTTCCATGTATGTTCACAGAACACCTATGAAGAATAGTTGTGTGTGTGTACGCTCAGCTGTGACCGACTCTTCGCCACCCTGTAGACTGTAGCCCACCAGGCTCCTCTGTCTATGGGACTCTCCAGGCAAGAATACTGGAGGGGGTTGCCCTTTCCTCCTCCAGGGGATCTTCCTAAGGAAGGCTAGTGGATGTTTTTATTTACTAGCTGCAGCAGCGCCACCATGTGGCACAATAGTAAATGATGTTTGCAGTCCATTGAGCCTGTCTGTAGGAATTACACAATTCGTTTTCTGAAGCTGGAGAGGGGAATATTATTCTGTGTGGCTTGCAGGAATCTCAGTTCTCCGACCAGGGATTGAACCCAGGCCACTGCAGTGAAAGTGCTGAATCCTAACCACTAGACCACCAGGAAACTCCTGAAATTACACAATTCTCAAAAAGAATTTTTTAGATTGAGGAAGAGGAGATTCGTATTATTTCAAAATCTGCACCGGATGGGAGACTTTTCGGTCTGCTTAAAATTAGCAAAATTTGCATTTTCTTAAAATGAGACAACACTATGCTAAGGTCTCCATCCTTCTCTCTGAGGGCCTCTAGTAACTCCTAGGAGTTAGCCCCAGAGGTGACCTTTTAAGAGTAGGACATATACCCTGAAAATTCTGTAGATTCTTTGATGAGGTCTTCCCTGACTCCTTTTATGCAGTACCAAGCTTCAGTTCAGTTCAGTCACTCAGTCGTGCCCGACTCTTTGTGACCCCATGAATCGCAGCACGCCAGGCCTCCCTGTCCATCACCATCTCCCGGACTTCAACCAGACTCACATCCATTGAGTCAGTGATGCCATCCAGCCATCTCATCTTCTGTCATCCCCTTCTCCTACTGCCCCCAATCCCTCCCAGCGTCAGAGTCTTTTCCAATGAGTCAACTCTTCACATGAGGTGGCCAAAGGACTGGAGTTTCAGCTTTAGCACCATTCCTTCCAAAGAAATCCCAGGGCTGATCTCCTTCAGAATGGACTGGTTGGATCTCCTTGCAGTCCAGGGGACTCTCAAGAGTCTTCTCCAACACCACAGTTCAAAACCATCAATTCTT
>NW_011494956.1:7968765-7970276 GCF_000754665.1 Bison bison bison | reverse complement strand
AGTCCAACTCTCACATCCATACATGACTACTGGAAAAACCATAGCCTTGACTAGACGAACTTTGTTGGCAAAGTAATGTCTCTGCTTTTCAATATGCTATCTAGGTTGGTCATAACTTTCCTTCCAAGGAGTAAGCATCTTTCAATTTCATGGCTGCAGTCACCATCTGCAGTGATTTTGGAGCCCAGAAAAATAAAGTCTGACACTGTTTCCCCATCTATTTCCCATGAAGTGATGGGACCAGATGCCATGATCTTCATTTTCTGAATTTTGAGCTTTAAGCCAACTTTTTCACTCTCCACTTTCACTTTCATCAAGAGGCTTTTTAGTTCCTCTTCACTTTCTGCCATAAGGGTGGTGTCATCTGCATATCTGAGGTTATTGATATTTCTCCTGGCAATCTTGATTCCAGCTTGTGTTTCTTCCAGTCCAGCGTTTCTCATGATGTACTCTGCATAGAAGTTAAATAAGCAGGGTGACAGTATACAGCCTTGACGAACTCCTTTTCCTATTTGGAACCAGTCTGTTGTTCCATGTCCAGTTCTAACTGTTGCTTCCTGACCTGCATACAGGTTTCTCAAGAGGCAGGTCAGGTGGTCTGGTATTCCCATCTCTTTCAGAATTTTCCACAGTTTACTGTGATGCTTATATGTTTCTAAAAAACTACCTCTGCTGTGGATTTTTTTCATCAGCAAATAGCCACTGAATGCCTGCTTGTGCTTACTCTGTTCGAGGCACAACAGATGCAGCAGTGCACAAATCAGACTAAAACTTCAGACTCTTCACTTATTATACTTGTGACACATCTGTCTCCTTGATGCCCTGTAAGTCCTTTGACAACAGAGATCTGTCTCATCCTATTTCACTGGAACCACACCTTCAGCCCATTTAATTCCCCAGTAACAATTTCAGAATTCAACTGCTTCAAGAAAATGGTATTTATTGGGGCCATGTCAGTTTTCTGGTGGGATCAAAGCTGTGCCTGCCAGCCAGGGACAAAATATAAACGAAGAAAGTTCATTTTAGATTCTATGGTAGACTGAATAATAGCCCTCTGAAGATGTCCACATCCTAATTCTCAGAAACTGTGGGTCTTTTGAAATAGCTCAACTGGAATTCCATCACCTCTATTTGCTTTGTTCATAGTGATGCTTGAGCTATTTCAAATCCTCAAAGATGATGCTGTGAAAGTGCTGCACTCAATATGCCAGCACATTTGCAAAACTCAGCAGTGGCCACAGAACTGGAAAAGGTCAGTTTTCATTCCAATCCCAAAGAAAGGCAATGCCAAAGAATGCTCAAACTACCGCACAATTGCACTCATCTCACACGCTAGTAAAGTAATGCTCAAAATTCTCCAAGCCAGGCTTCAGCAATACGTGAACCGTGAAATTCCAGATGTTCAAGCTGGTTTTAGAAAAGGGAGAGGAACCAGAGATCAAATTGCCAACATCTGCTGGATCATGGAAAAAGCAAGAGAGTTCCAGAAAAACATCTATTTCTGTCTTATT
>NW_011494956.1:7964238-7967947 GCF_000754665.1 Bison bison bison | reverse complement strand
GGAGATCAACCCTGGGATTTCTTTGGAAGGAATGATGCTAAAGCTGAAACTCCAGTCCTTTGGCCACCTCATGCGAAGAGTTGACTCATTGGAAAAGACTCTGATGCTGGGAGGGATTGGGGGCAGGAGGAGAAGGGGATGACAGAAGATGAGATGGCTGGATGGCATCACCGACTCGATGGACGTGAGTCTGAGTGAACTCCGGGAGATGGTGATGGACAGGGAGGCCTGGCGTGCTGCAATTCATGAGGTGGCAAAGAGTCGGACATGACTGAGCGACTGAACTGAACTGAACTGAAGGGTAATCTTCTCAGGAGCATAGCTAAAATAACCATTTTATGATCTTCAACATGTCACCAGCCTCTTCTTGGGTTATATGTTTTTCGGACACCATTTTTATATACCTCTTACCGCTCTACATCTTGGGCATTGTAGTTGAAAAAAATTCCACTTCTAGGGACTTCCCTGGCAGTCCAGTGGTTGAATCTTCAAGCTTCCAATGCAAGGGGTGCGGATTTGATCCCTGGTTGGGAAACTAAGGGCTTCCCTTGTGGCTCAGCTGGTAAAGAATTCACCTGCAATGCGGGAGACCTGGGTTCGATCCCTGGGTTGGGAAGATTCCCTGGAGAAGGGAAAGGCTACCCACTCGAGTATTTTGGCCTGGAAAATTCCATGGACTATACAGTCCATGCGGTAGCAAAGAGTTGGACACAACTGAGCGACTTTCACTTTCACATTTTGGGGAACTAAGACCCCATATGCTGCATGCTGCACAGCACGGCCAAGAAAGTTAAAAAATAAAATAAAATGCTAAAAAGAGATGCTTGTTTTTAAAAAATTCCACTGCTAATCACTATTGTCAAAGGAATTTTAGATAGCATCAATAAGTACATTTCTTTTGGTACAGAAGTGGAGAAAAGGGAGAAGCTGTTATTGTCACTGAAATCTTACTTGTCAGGCTAGCCTTGTGGGATTGGGTGGGGTGGTGGGATGGGATGGGGTGGTGGGAGGGGGGAGGGGCGGGGACAGGCAATCAGGTTAATCTCAAAGAATCTTCCATTTCAAACAGACCACACCCTCTTTGGAGACTGTTACCTGACTACTCCTAGAGGTGGCTAGGCTCTCTCAGAAGAGCTAAGTCGGATTTTTAGCTCTTCCTTCCTCCCTCCTTATCTTCTTTCTGCAGAGCTTGGCAGATGCTAGAAATTCAACAACTGCCAAATGAACACAAGGATAGCATTGTACTTCCACCAGCCTATATCCTGAAGCCTAAAGAGCAGAAAGAAGCTGCTTAAAAATTCTCAGCTGCTGCTGCTAAGTCGCTTCTCTAAGTGCCACCAAATAGGAGCAGTCCATTGGCACAATAGAGATGTTACCTTTGGGGCAGTCATTTAAAAAATAATTTAAATTAAATTAATTTATGTAGGGCTGTGCTCGGTCTTCCTTGCTGAGTTGCTTTTCTCTAGTCGGGAAATGCGGGGGCTATTCTAGTTGTGGCGCGCAGGCTTCTCATTGTGGTGGCTTTTCTTGTCGTGGAGCATGGGCTCTAGAGCACCAGCTGAATAGTTGTGGCCCTTGGGCTTAGCTGATCCCCGGCATGCGGAATTTTCCTAGACTAAGGATTGAAGCCAAGTCTCCCGTATAGGTAGGCATATTCTTTACCACTGAGCCACCAGGGAAGCTCTGGTAAGGTCTCTATCTTTCACTGTGTATATTGTGAAACGCTTTTGTTTCAGCTTCTCCACTCCACCTTTTTCTCTCCCTTGGTTTAAAAGAAATTAAAACTTCTGTGTGTACGAAAGTCGCTCAGTCGTGTCCGACTCTTTGCGACCCCATGGGCTACACAGTCCATGAAATTCTCCAGGCCAGAATACTGACTGGAGTGGGTAGCCGTTCCCTTCTCTATGGGATCTTCCCAACTCAGGGATCAAACCCAGGTCTCCTGCATCGCAGGCAGATTATTTACCAACTGAGCCACCAGGGAAGCCCAAAACATTTGGGGAGGCCCTTAAAAATATACTGGCCCTAGGCACTGAGCCTTCTGTGTCTAATGGGTAAGCCAGTTCACCTCGGTGCTGGGGGACTGACTGTTTTTTTTTTTCCCTCTTCCTGAGGGTTAACCACAGAATATTATCTTTCTTTCCTTCTCTTTTCTGTATGTCCATTTTCTTTGAGTTGTTTTGTGTGTTTTAGCTGATTTTATTTAATTTTTAAAAACATTTATTTATTTTTGACTGTGCTGGGTCTTCACTGATGCTTGGGCTTTTCTCTAGTTGTCATGTGCGGGCTTCTCATTTCAGGGGCTTCTCTTGTTGCAGAGTACAGGTTCTAGGGCATGCAGGCTTCAGTAGTTGCGGCTCCTGGGTTCCAGAGCACAGGCTATGTAGTTGTGGCTCACATGGCATGTGAGATCTTTCTGGATCACAGATGGAACCCATGTCTCCTGTATTGGCAGGCAGATTTTTTTTACCACTGAGCCCAGGAGAGCTCTGCTGAATGTTTTGATTATCACCTCTGCTGAGACTTGACACTGTATATGAGAAGTTAGAAAACACACAGGCCTACAAGCAGGCCTGTGTGGGGCATTTGTCCACCGAGTGTGGTGAAGGCCTGGTGACCCCAGAGTCCCATGTGGCTCCCTCCCACTGGATTGTCCCCAGACCTGCCTGATTTTCAAGAAAAACTGGGAATCTTGAGTAGAAAAAAGTCAAGTCTCCTAATTCAAAGAAAAAACCCTTCCTGCTTGTGCCAAACAAAACACCTCTGTGAACTGCATCTGGCACTACTTTGTAATCTCTGTCAAATGTAGCTGCAGGGAGAATCCTTAAAAACAGGTCTAAGAGTAGAGAACCAACACATCAGCAAGAATAGCATGGTTTTAGTATGACTGGGAAAATACTAATTGCAGCAAATTGTATAATTTTCTTACTATTTATGTGTAGTCACTTGGTAATAACTGTGAATCTAATTAACAATTTCAGGTTCTATAAACATGTTTGTATTTATATGCATGCTATCTCATCCTCCTTCATTTGTGATTTGAGTAAAGGGGCCATAAAGTGAAGACTTATATGTATGAAGGAAAACTCTGTTGTTAATCATGCTCTTGTGTTTTTAAGAGTGTACTTAATTAGGATTTAATGAAGGCTTATGTTTAATTTCTAGTCAGGTCACACGTTTGACTTCCTTTGGAGCTTTACTGTATGAGAAAGAGACAGAAGTCTCTGTTCCTTTATTTTTAAGTCTTTCAGTTCAGTTCAGTCACTCAGTCATGTCCGACTCTTTGCAACTCCATGAATCGCAGCACGCCAGGCCTCCCTGTCCATCACCAACTCCCAGAGTTCAACCAGACTCATGTCCATCAAGTCAGTGATGCCATCCAGCCATCTCATCCTCTGGCGTCCCCTTCTCCTCCTGCCCCCAATCCCTCTCAGCATCAGAGTCTTTTCCAATGAGTCAACTCTTCGCATGAGGTGGCCAAAGGACTGGAGTTTCAGCTTTAGCATCATTCCTTCCAAAGAAATCCCAGGGTTGATCTCCTTCAGAATGGACTGGTTGGATCTCCTTGCAGTCCAAGGGACTCTCAAGAGTCTTCTCCAACACCACAGTTCAAAAGCATCAATTCTTCAGCACTCAGCTTTCTTCACAGTCCAACTCTCACATCCATACATGACCACTGGAAAAACCATAGCCTTGACTAGACGGACCT
>NW_011494956.1:7963199-7963617 GCF_000754665.1 Bison bison bison | reverse complement strand
GCATAGAAGTTAAATAAGCAGGGTGACAATATACAGCCTTGACGAACTCCTTTTCCTATTTGGAACCAGTCTGTTGTTCCATGTCCAGTTCTAACTGTTGCTTCCTGACCTGCATACAGGTTTCTCAAGAGGCAGGTCAGGTGGTCTGGTATTCCCATCTCTTTCAGAATTTTCCACAGTTTATTATGATCCACACAGTCAAAGGCTTTGGCATAGTCAATAAAGCAGAAGTAGATGTTTTTTCTGGAACTCTTTTCCTTTTTCCATGATCCAGCGGATGTTGGCAGTTTGATCTCTGGTTCCTCTGCCTTTTCTAAAACCAGCTTGAACATCTGGAAGTTCACGGTTCATGTATTGCTGAAGCCTGGCTTGGAGAATTTGGAGCATTACTTTACTAGCGTGTGAGATGAGTGCAATT
>NW_011494956.1:7934380-7963099 GCF_000754665.1 Bison bison bison | reverse complement strand
CTTGACTTCACATTCCAGGATGTCTGGCTCTAGGTGAGCGATCACATCATCATGATTATCTGGGTCCTGAAGATCTTTTTTGTACAGTTCTTCTGTGTATTCTTGCCACCTCTTCTTAATATCTTCTGCTTCTGTTAGGTCCATACCATTTCTGTCCTTTATCGAGCCCATCTTTGCATGCAATGTTCCCTTGGAATCTCTAATTTTCTTGAAGAGATCTCTAGTCTTCCCCATTCTGTTGTTTTCCTCTCTTTCTTTGCACTGATCGCTGAAGAAGGCTTTCTTATCTCTTCTTGCTATTCTTTGGATCTCTGCATTCAGATGCTTATATCTTTCCTTTTCTCCTTTGCTTTTCACTTCTGTTCTTTTCACAGCTATTTGTAAGGCCTCCCCAGACAGCCATTTTGCTTTTTTTGCATTTCTCTTCCATGGGGATGGTCTTGATCCCTGTCTCCTGTACCACGTCACGAACCTCATTCCATAGGCACTCTATCTCTCAGATCTAGGCCCTTAAATCTATTTCTCACTTCCACTGTATAATCATAAGTCTTTAGGAGTAAACATTTAATAATGTAAGTGAAGTGAAAGTCACTCAGTTGTTCCCGACTCTTTGTGACGCTATGAACTATATAGTCCATGGAATTCTCCAGGCCAGAATATTGTAGTGGGTAGCTGTTTCCTTCTTCAGGGGATCTTTCCAACCCAGGGATCGAACCCAGGTCTCCTGCATTGCAGGTGGATTCTTTACCAGCTGAGCCACCAGGGAAGCCCCAACATTTAATAAGGGTGATTTTAATGTGAAATAGGACTTCAGGGATTTAAATAAAAAGCATTTATATATTTACTTCATAGCGACAAAGTTGGCCTTAAGTATCGCCAGAACATGACTAGGCAGGGACAAGCCCACACTTCTCCCTTCATCTCAGCTGATGATTTCACTTTCTAATCCTAGATTGTAAACAGACAATTAAGATCTAATGTGATAAGTATCTTGAGTGGGAAACAGGTTCCCATGGAAACAGAAGCAGAGTCACTTACTTAGGCTTGGTGGGGGAGGGAAGTCTGTTAAGTCTTCCTGGAGAAAGTATATCTCCCATAAGAGTATTAAAAAACTGATTAACCTTCAATTAGAGGACAGGATGAGGGTGGGGTAAGGGTGAGAAGTCTAGAATTAAAAATATCTGGGCTTGAAATTAAATTCAGTAGGACTGGAGGTTGCAAACCACCGTTCTACTTCAGTATTTTGCAGTGGAGCTTCCCCGGTGGCTCAGTGATGAAGTGTGCCTGCTGATGGAGGAGACATGAGTTCGATCCCTGGTCTGGGAAGATCTCACGTGGCTCAAGGCAAACGCCACAACTACTGAGCCCCCAGGTACCACAGCTACTGAAGCCTGATTGCCCTAGAGCCTGTGTTTTGCAACAGAAGCCACTGCAATGAGGAACCTGAGCACTGGAACTAGAGAAAGGCCCCTGCAGCAAGGAAGACCCAGCACAGCCAAAAAAAAAAAAAAAAAGATAAAGAAATAAAAACTATATATATATAGTCCATGATGGCCAAACTTAGAAAAGATATTTCACACTTGTTACTTTCTGACCATTTCTTTTTTTTTTGCTTATTTATTTACTGTTTGTTCTACCCCCACCCGCTCACACAGAACAGGAGCCCTATCTAGCTTGCTGATTCCTCAGTGCCTGGCACAGGACTGTTAGCCTTTCCATGTATCAGATCACCACCAATCCAATCTCCCCTCTCTCTCCCCCAATACCATCCAACAAACAAAATTCTCCTTCTTCAGAGTTGACTTAAATGCTTCCTTCTCTCTGAAACCTCTGTCTCTTTACCCCATCCTCACCTTCAGAATTAATTCTTTCAGAGTTCCCACAGCTAGTGATCCTTCCTTGCAGTATCCGTTGAATTCTACAGTGTCAGTCAGCTCTTCCCTTCTCCCCTCTCAGTTCAGTTCAGTTCAGTTGCTCAGTCGTGTCCGACTCTCTGCGACCCCATGAATTGCAGCACACCAGGCCTCCTGTCCATCACCATCTCCCAGAGTTCACTCAGACTCATGCCCATTGAGTTGGTGATGCCATCCAGCAATCTCACCCCCTGTCGTCCCCTTCTCCTCCTGCCCCCAATCCCTCCCAGCATCAGAGACTTTTCCAATGAGTCAACTCTTCGTATGAGGTGCCCAAAGTACTGGAGTTTCAGCTTTAGCATCATTCCTTCCAAAGAACACCCAGGGCTGACCTCCTTTAGAATGGACTGGTTGGATCTCCTTGCAGGCCAAGGGACTCTCAAGAGTCTTCTCCAATACCACAGGTCAAAAGCATCAATTCTTCGGCGCTCAGCTTCCTCATTAAATCTTAAATTATATGAAGATAATATTTTAGTCATCTGTGTAAGCCTCTGAACACTTTGTGCAGGCTTTACACACAATAAGTAGGTAAGTGTGTGTGAGTTGCTCAGTTGTGTTCGACATTTTGCGACCCCATGGACTGTAGCCTGCCAGGATCCTCTGTCCATGCAATTCTCCAGGCAAGAATACTGGAGTGGGTTGCCATTCCCTTCTCCAGGGGATCTTCCTGACCCAGGGATCCAACCTGGGTCGCCTACATTGCAGGCAGGTTCTTTACCATCTGAGCCACAACGGAATCTCTTTACACACAATACGGGGCTCAAAAATATTTTGAATAAATGAATTCAGGAAGTCATGAACCCTTCTTCCTCCCTTCCCCAAGTGCTCAGAACAATACTTTATAACTTAAAAAAAATCTGACCACATCACAGCCTTACTTAACTCTGTTGAAGGATGCTCTTCGTCCTTGGAATAGAATTCTAACTCCCTAAGCACGCTGGTTACTTCAGGGCTCACTAGCTCCCATCCACTTCTCCAATCGTGTCCATTCCCTAAACCAGGTCTAGTAAAACGTGACTGCACAACAGGGCTGTCCTGATTCATGCCACCAGACTTTTATTTCCACGACTCCCTCTGCCTGGACTGTCCCTCCGGTTTCCCTTGCCTGGTTTGGGTCAGGAATTACCTTCTCAAGCAAGCTTTCCTTCTTGGTCTATATATCCTATTGAGAACTTAAGTGCTCCCCTCCATTTGTGATTAGAAACGAAAACAAGATTAAACCGTAAAATGTAACTTTTAAAACGACAACTTACATGATGCTAGATTTAGAACACCGTCTATTTATAATTTTCCTTTCATTCATCCTCTCTCTGCAAGTCCGGTTTTGACCTTAATAGTCTATCCGAAAACTCCACTGCCGGAGTCTCAGGTTGGGTCAAAAGCTCCCTTCCTCTGCTTCCGGACACCACTTTCTTTAAAAGTAACTTGAACAGACTGCAAGTTTGCCTTCTCCCAGCAGGGCGTGAACGCCAGAGGTAGCACGGATACCATCTTCATCCCAGGAGAGCAGGACAAACCCCCGCCCCGCCCCGCCCCGCCCCGCCCCCTCCACCTCCCAGTCGGCTCCAGATTTATTTTCTGAGTTGAAGTAAAAGCTCCTCCCCAGTTGATCATTCATTTCTTCTTTAAGAATTCTTTCCTTCCCCGCCCAGCACCTATCTAGGGTTGGGGCTGGAAAAACAGTGAAGTAACAACCGGCCCCGAAAGACAGTACAAAAAGATTCACTAAATTCTCCGGCCCAATAACAAAACCCGCCACAGAGACGCCCCCAAGTATTTTGTGGGCGGGCCCAGGAAATGCTCAACACCGGAAGTCACGTGGCGCCGCTCTCCTTGAATTCCTCAAGTCGGCAGTTGACTATTCAGCCTTGCAGGCGCCTCTGGCGGGCTCTGCTGTGATCCAGCCTTTCGGTGCTCGACTCGCCCGTGCTGCTGCCGCCGCCGAAGGAGGGGCAAAGCTCAAGATGGCGGACAAAACGCCAGGCGGCTCTCAGAAGGCCAGTTCAAAGGTAATTTCTTAGAGGACTTCTTAAGTCAGTGGCTCTATCACTGTTGTCTGGGGACTATAGACGCTTCTGGCCAGCGGGAGGAGATTGGGGTCGGGGTCCGTGTTCTGGTCGCGACGGTAGGCCGGGGCGCAGACGGACCGTGGTGCGCAGGTTGAGAGGCCTGGTGTCTCCCCTTAGTCCCAGCCTGGATTCGGCTCGAGACTGGGGGGCCCAGAGCGGGTGGCGTGAGTATTTTGGCCCGAGCTTAGCACTGGAGTGAAATCAGGGATTTAGATCGAGGTCTTAAATCCCGGAAAACGCGGCTGGGTATTTCAGCTTGTTGCGCTCTTCAGGCCGCCGGGCAGAGCCTAGGAGAGGCGGGAATCGCTTCCCTGAGCTTAAGTGTCTGCCTCCTTTTCCTTTGGTTTTGGATCTCACACGCTTCCGGCCTCCCCCCGTTTCCCTCACGTCCTCCGGGGGATAAATAATCTTTAGGGCCCTCGGTTGTGAGGGGAGGACCAATAGTGAAGGGACGCGGGGTGGGAAGTGCAGTTCCCCTTTGCGGCGATGCATCGCCAAGGTTAACGCTACGCTCTACACGTGTTTTACCTCACGTAAGAGGAAGTATATTTGGAGGGCTCATTTCCCAGGACTCCGGATCTTCCGCATCTTCTGGAAAGAGAACTTCCATAGATTCGGAAGCCACCTAAGATTACTAAATTGCTTTTGAGTTTACAGGGAACCGTGTGCATGTATTGTGGAAACTACTGGGCTGTGGAAGTAGTTTAGCGTTAGTTAGGTTGTGATTAGCATCAGGTTCTAAGTTGCCATCTTGGACGGGTCCTTTAATCGACTTTTTGCTTTGAATTTCTCATCTCCAACACGATATTAAAAGTAATTGGTCCTGCCTGAAGTAGTTGTTAAACGCTTTTTGATGCTGATCTGAGAAGTTGTGTAATACTTAAAGGTTCTAAGGACTGTTACATCCTACAGAGTGTGTATGATTGTTAGTAGGTTTTTAGGAAGTTAGGTTTACGGTAGACGGAGCATGTCTGGTATGTGCAGTTTGTTCTAGGAAACGCAACCTGTTGTATACTTGCTTCCTCAGTTTCTGTTAAATTGTAATCTTTATGCCGTTTGGTGAATGGTGTTTATAATTAGTTCGTTACCGGTAGTGGATTTTCCAGAAATCCTTCAGTTGTGTAGAAACTATGGTAGAGGGCTAGTTTTGGCTACTTTACATGCGGGGTTTATTTCTTGTTTGTTTCTTCCTTCCCCAGTACCTTTTCCCTTGGTAAGGAGGGGAATAGTTGAGTACATGATTTCCCACTTCCTCAGCCGACTCTGACAAAACCAGCCCAGGCCTCCTTACTGTTAGGGAACTGTTAGGAAAGCTGTTGGCGTGCTGAGTCGCCTCAGACTCACTGCGATCCTATGGACCGTAGCCCTCCAGGCTCCTCTGTCCGTGGGATTCTCCAGGAAATAATACTGGAGTGGGTTGCCATTTTCTCCTCCAGGGGATCTTACCAACCCAGGGATCGAACCCGCCTCCCTTGTGTCTCCTACATTGCAGGTGGGTTCTTTACCACTAGCGCCACCTGGGCAGGAAAGCTGTGTATCCATAAAATTCACGGCATAAGCTTCATTATTTTTGTTTACTTTGTTTTACTTTGTTTTAAAATATTACTTTGTTTCAAAGTAATATTTTAAGTATTTCTATTTGAGGTTTTGGATATATTGAAAACATTTTAATGTGTATGTTCAGGCTTCCTTCTCTAATAGTACTTCTCATGGTTGTGTGTGGCTATTCCCTATAAGTAAATTGTTAGATTTTCCAGTAATAAACCTTTTCAGTTTATATTGCTTTTTAAAATTTTTTTTTCTTTTTTTTTTTTTAATGTGGACCATGTTAAAAGTCTTTATTGAATTGTTTACAATATTGTTTTTATTTTATATTTTGGTTTTTTGACTGCCAGGCATGTGGGATCTTAACTCCCTGACCAGGGATGGAACCCTCACCCCCTGCATTGTTGGAAGTGAAGTCTTAACCACTGGACTGCCAGGGAAGTCCCCTGTATTGCTTTAGATTATCATCAGTTGATGCTGTTAAGAGGTTTTCTACCGATGTCATTAAAATATCTCAGGACTTGACGTGATTTGCTCCATTAATATGGAGGGTGTAGTAGAGAGATTATAAATTTTGCTAACAAGATAATTGGATTCAAATCCTGACTTGATAATAAATCATTTGTGCTATAAAGGCAAATTGCTTAACTTTTTCAGCCTTAAATTTCCTTGTTTGTAATATGAATGTAATCTCATTTCTACAGGATGGATGTAAGAATTAAATAAGTGAATATCTATAACGTACATTAAAAACCTTAGTTCCTTTCCTCTCCCCTTTTGTTCTTAGAGGAAACAAAACGTACTTTTCAAAATGTCAGGATAAACTCTAAACCTGAGATTTAGAATCTGTCATCAGTTATCATGACAGCTCAGATTGTTGCTTTTTATTTCTAACCCAAGTCCAGAATTTATTGGAGAGAATATAAGATGATTTTGGTTTAATGCTGCAGTATTTGGGATTTCTAGTCTTTGATCTCTGGTTTGATTTCCCTTCCTCTGGGGAGTGCAGATGAGTGACCTGTTCTACCATACAGATGGAGTGAACAGATTTTTCAGTTTCATGTTCATTCTTTGGTCATAAATTTCTGTTGATACGGGCTTGTCAATCATATTCCTAGACTCTGAGCAAAACAGTAATTTAAAAATACATAAGAGGATGTAATGTACAGCATGGCGATTGTAGTTAACAATGTGTGCGAGCTCTCAGTTCTGTCTCACTCTTTTGAGACTCCATGGGCTGTAGCCCACCAGGCTCCTCTGTCTATGGGATTCTCCAGGCAAGAATACTGCAGGGGGTTGCCATGCCCTCCTCCGGGGGATCGTCCCCACCCAGGGATTGATTGAACCCTGATCTTTTGCATCTCCTGTATTGGCAGGCAGATTTTTACCACTGAACCACCGGGGAAGCCCATAGTTAACAGTTTTAAGTATTGCATAGTTAAAAGCTGCTGAGAGAGTAGATCTTAAAAGTTCTCATCACAGGAAGAAAAAAAAAATTCTCTTAACTGTGTTTGATAATGGCTATTAACTAGACTTACTGTGGTGATCTTTTTGCAATGTATACAAATACTGGGGCTTCCCTGGTGGCTCAATGGTAAAGAATCCACCTGCCAATGCAGGAGACTTGGGTTCAATCCCTGGGTCAGGAAGATCCCCTGGAGGAGGAAATGGCAACCCACTCCGGTATTCTTGCCTGGAAAATCTCATGGACAGAGGAGGTCAAAAAGTTGGACATGACTTATAGCAACTAAACAACAACATACAAATAATGAATCATATTGTATACCTGAAACTAATGCAGTGTTGTATGTCAGTTATACCTCAGTAAAATACATTTTAAAAATATAATGTATGACAGGAATTTTTGCTATTGACAATGGTGAAATTATTTGACCTGTCCTAAATACAAAATAAAGAGATTAAATAGATATTCTCTGTAGTTTCTTTTGGACTTCCCAGGTGGTGCTGGTGGTAAAGAATCCTCCTGCCAATGCACAAGACATAAGAGATGCAGGTTTGAACCCTGGGAGATCCCCTGGAGGAGGAAATGGCAGTCCACTCCAGTATTCTTGCCTGGAGAATCTCACAGACTGAGGAGCCTGCATCCATAAGGTCGCATGGTTGGTCGTGATTGAGCAACTGAGCAGGAGCAGCACAGTTTCTTTTAGCTTTAAAAATTACATTAAGGGTGTATGCTGCTTTTGCGTCGCTTCAGTTGTGTGACCCCATAGACAGCAGCCCACCAGCCTCCCCCATCCCTGAGATTCTCCAGGCAAGAACACTGGAGTGGGTTGCCATTTCCTTCTCCAGTGCATGAAAGGGAAAAGTGAAAGAAGTTGCTCAGTTGTGTCTGACTCTTAGTGACCCCATGGACTGCAGCCTACCAGGCTCCTCTGTCCATGGGATTTTCCAGGCAAGAGTACTGGAGTCGGGTGCCATTGCCTTCTCCATAAGGGTGTTTGGTCAAATGATTTAACCTTTGTGTGTAGTTGTCCTAATGAAGAAACCCCATGTCCTTTGTTTTCTGTGGAATTTTGCTCTGCTTACATTTTAAAGTCTGGCAAAGGTTTTAGGAATTAGCTAAGAATTTCCTGTGTATTTATTCCTGTATCACCAGACTAAAATAATGCTTTGGGGGAGAGGAGTCTTGGTGCCATGTTGTAGCCTTGATTTTGGGAGGAGAGGCAAAGCGTCTATAATTGTTTGCTTAGAAAAATATTAAGCATATTTCCTTAGAGTTTAGTTTATAAAAATTAGTTCATAAAAATTTTGATTTTAAGAGTTGTTTGCTCAGCACAATCAGGATATAAGAGAATGTGGTATCCTTGTTCCCTCTGCATCTCCTGTGCTGGTAATACTGCAAGTATAGTGGAATTGTGTGCCCTATGACTTTACTCTGACAGTGCATTATTTTTTTCCCATATTGTCAAAACTTGGGTTAGAGAGGTAAATGAGCAAAGTATAAAATGCTGTTGGCTTCCTTGGATGCTCAGTTCTAAATTGGTGTGGGAACTATCAGTATTTTGATGGACTGCTGATTAGTGAAAATATTTCTTTGATTTGCATGAAATAATGTATGATGAGGATCCATTCATAGCTTGTGATCCTTAGGTATGTATTATTGCCTGTGTACTTTTTTTTTTGGTGGTACCTAAAGATATGTAGCAACATTCCGTGGTAGCTCAGAGGTTAAAGTGTCTGCCTGCAATGCGGGAGACCTGGGTTCAATCCCTGGGTTGGGAAGATCCCCTGGAGAAAGAAATGGCGATCCACTCCAGTATTCTTGCCTGGAGAATCCCATGGACGGAGGAGCTTGGTGGGCTACAGTCCACGGGGTCACAAAGAGTCCGACACGACTGAGCAACTTCACTTTCACAAAGATATATAAGAAGTAAATATGACCAAAAACTTCAAACATGTACACAAACCTTGAGAAATTAGCCTGTTTGCCAGTTTTAAACTGAGTCTTCATTGTGATATGATTGAAACTGTAAGATATACACCTTATCTTAAAATATAAGCTGATCAGTTTTCTATGTGGAGGGCTGTTTTGAGGTGGAGAGAGGAATTAGGAGCTTTTGTTTTTTTGATTAGTGCCTTTTAGAAATTTGAGTATTTGTAGCATTGGTTCTCGAATATGACTACTAATACGTGTTTTTAAAATATCTGTCTTATTGGATTGATTTTTTTAATTCCTGAAGCTTTGTTTTTACTGGAAAACAAATCGACAGAAACATTCATTTGCCATGCAAGTTGAAGACTTCTGCCTCTCTGTTCCTTTTTCACAAAGAGCATCATTTTTGGAGAAACAAGCAAAAAAGTTCCTATAGGATATTAAACTCAAAAATACTAATATTGCAAATAATTTGCATCTTATACTAAGTAGCTTTAACAGCTTATTGCATATCAGCCACTTGCTGGATATTTTGCGGAAATTTTTTTTTTTTTAAAGGAAGATGCATTTGCCAAAAGCACTTGAGGCTGTTTGGTACTGTTAGATGTCTCTTCCTTGAGCAGTCAGTGTTTTTTCACTAGATTTTCCCTCATTTTAGATTAAATGCAGATCATTCAAAATGTACTTAAAATGTTTCGTGTATTTTGGATGTAATTTTAAGGATAGTTTCAGGCTTGTTATTTAACATTATTAAATAGTGCTTGTCTCAGTGAGTTTATGAAGTTTTTTGAGAGGTGGACTTTGGTTTGTCTTGGAGAGTGGTATTCAGCTAGGCAGTTGCTCCTTGTTGGTGAGTGGGCAGCTTAGTATATATTGATATTATGGAATATCATTTTGTTGGGTAGGTACTTGTTCCAGCCAGCTGAATCAGCAAGTGTATTGAGACTGTGTCACTTGCCAGATGTTGTGTTTAACTCTGAGAAATAAAACGTTGAATAAGATGACTTCAGTTTTGGGGAGCAAGCTGTCTAGTGGAAGAAGAGAGTCAACGTATAATAGTTCAAGGCAGAGCTATCCGAAGCATCTAAAAGTTTAGAGAAAGAAATGACAGCTGAATGGAGGCTGGGGTTGAGGGAGGCTTCAGGATTGGAGGCATTTGATTGAGTCTTGAGAACAATGGGCAGACTTTTGAAGGGTAGACACAGGTATCAAAAGAGATGGGTGAAGTAAAGAAAATAAAAATCACTTGGAAATGGATTGCTAAATGGTCTGTTTTAGCCAATTTATAAGGCTCTGGAATAGGAAATAAAAGTTTCTGAGATGAAAAGGTTAGTTTGAGCTAAATTGTGGAGGCTTTGAAACCTATGGAATAAGACAGTCATAGAAAATTCAAGACAAGAAAGACCTTTAGGAAAACTATACTGGAGACAATTTAAGAAGAATTTGGGAGTGAGGAGAATAGTTTGAAGATTTTTGCAGTGCTGTTGATAAATATTAAAGATTGCTCCAAAAATCGCACCTCAAATACTCTCTGGGAAGCTTTGCTGACATTGTCTCCATTCCCGCTGAGATTTGCTTGTCCTCTGTGCTCTTGTAGTGTAGCTGCACTGTTTCACTTGTCTTTTTTATTAGCTCCTAAGGGCAAGAGCTATGTCTTATTTTACTTTATATCTCTAATGCATGACACAGTACCAGTAAGTGGTTGCCAGTAAATGGGTTGAATATAGGGAAGATCTGAACCATAGTAGTATCTTTAGAAAAAAGGGTCCCGGAGAAGAGTTTTAGTAGAGGTGGGATAAACAGAATGTGACTCAGTTGATTATGGGGGGTGAGGAAGGAGTCGAGGACGACCCTGGTATAATCCTGCTGGCTAACACTCATTGAACACTTTCATGGGCCTAGTGCTGTTCTTAGTGCTTCACCTGTCTTTGTCCTTCCAACACCACAGTCAGCTTTATAGATGAAAGAACTGAGGTTACAAAGCTGCTGGTAAGTGCTAAAAACAGGAAGTCTGATTCCAGATGTTACTACTTCCAGATTATGACTGAGAATTAGCATTCAGTGACAGAAATCAGGTCAACAGGAGAAGCTAGTTTGGGAGGAATTTTATACATGCTGGATTTGAGGAACTTGGAGACATTCAGGTGAAGATGTCCAGGAAGTTGTTTAAGAACAGATTGGAACCCAGGAGAAGCACCAAGGTTGAAAATAAGAAATTGGAGTTCATTTTGGTACAATAGGAGTGTTGATGTGCTTCCTTTGGGAGTGATTGTTAAGCTTTCAGAGATGTGAGTTGATGGTATAGAGGGTATGAGGAGGAAGGAGACAAATGGGATAGGAGAACTGATCAGGCAGAGTGGAAATACTGGAGCAGTGTTGCTGTGGGTAGCTTGGTAATTTGAAAAACTCACATGTGGGGGTTTTTCAATTGAAGTAAAGGTAGGAGCAGTCAGAAAAAAGTTTTACTTTGAAGTTTAGTTGGCTTCATCTCCTCAGCAGCCATCAGAATTATTAAAAAAAGTTTTTTTTTGCTGTCCTTCCCCACATTTGTATTACATATTTGCTTCTCTATCTTGAGATAAATTTTTCTTGTGTCTGCTTCTTTATTGCCTCAAATCTCTCTTATTTATCCCCCTTTGTTTCTTGCTTTTGGGTCTTTTCACTTGGATGAGGAATTGTGCTGTGCACTGCAGAAGCTCATTAAACATCACTAATTTGGTGTTCTTCAGCAAAGACATAAAACCCAGACCCAAGACAAATAATATAGTACTGTTCCAGGTTAAGTAGAGGCAGAGACATGGCTTCAAAAGTAGTGTTACATTTACTGGTTACCTGCACCATTAGCTCAAGAAATTAGTTATTCCTTTAAATTTTTTATTCACTACTCTTTCATCTCTTTAACTCTTCTCAAGCCTAAAAAAGTTTTATTCTGAATGCTCTGTAGCTGCAGCTGGTTATCACTGGAGAATGTTTGGTTTGCAGTAAATATTGTCCAGTGCCATCTTGGGTTAATCAGCTGATGCATCGTCCGTCCTACGCTATGCTGTTATTTTTAAATCCTAGAAATGATGATTTGGATGTGGTGGCATAAAGAAAAAATGTTAGCACTTTCGCAGCTACTTTTTCATGTTTATTCTTCTGGGCAAACTTCAGAATTATTTTTGGCAATCCCCCTTGTCCCTTGCAAAGACTTCTCTTTAGGATTTTGAGCTATGGAATGAAATTGCATTAAATACAAAAATAAATTTAGGTATAGTTGACTTTGTCCTAATAGTGAGTTATTTCTTTAGTTGATTTCTAGGTGTTTCATGTTTTTTCTTGCTATTATGACTAGGGTGTTATTTTTGTTACCTAGTAGCTTAACAAAGAGCAACAATGTTTTTTTTCTGTTCAATTCAGTCTCTTGACTGAACTTTTCTTTTTTATGAGGAGTTATTTATTCTTGGATTTTTAAGTGTCTAGGCACATTTCAAACTGTGATTCAAAGTATGTTTCCCAGGGTTAAATTTAAATATAAAAAAAATTTCTCCCATATATCTTGCCTTTTAGGAAAGGTTAGCAGGGAGAAGGAAGTGAAATAGAGACAAAATAAAAGTTAGGGACAGAAAAAAGGTGGGTAGAAAGAGTGGAGATGGGAAGTGGCTCAGTGCTTGCTTGTCCTGGGCTGGTTGTGCCTCAGTCCAGTACAGTGGAGGAATAAATTAATTCAGTATGAAAATCTATCAGCTGTTCAGAGCCATATGTTTCTACAAGATATGTGTGTAAAAAAGTACTGTGTGGACCCTTAGGAATCTTGTTTGCTCTTTTCTGCATCATACAAATCTTCAGTTTTCTCTTAAAAATGTGCCTTGTTTTTGAAGTCTAGTACTCAGGTGAGATAATTGTGATCTCAAGTTTCTTGATTTCACTTTTAATACTTAAATATATGCAAAGTAAGTAAAATCTCACTACACAATACCTTGAAAAATAAAAATGACTGAGTGACAGTTAAATTCTGGGCCTCCAACTAAGAATTTCAGAAAGATATCTCATATTAGTTATAGTTTGGCTTTTTCATCCTTAGATGCGTAGTGAAAAATCAAATTTGTTATATACTATATGTAATCTGAAATTATATATCAACTTAAAACGTGAAATTTTAACAGTTGGCCTTACTAAAAAGCACCATTATTTGAAGACTGAACTTGACTGGCCCGTTTATTTTGGATCACAATTTTTTTTTTTCTGTAAGTCAGATTGCCTTTGTTTGATTTTATGAGTTGAGAAGAAATTGCTATTAATTTGGAAAGATTAAGTCTTTATAACATGAAAAATACTTATTTTGACAGCATGATACTTTTTCTCATTATTTAAAGGTTGATTTTTATTTTTAATACTTACAGACCAGATCATCAGATGTTCATTCATCTGGATCTTCAGATGCCCATGTGAGTATGAGGCAGTCTTTGTCTTTTTTCCTTAAAATTTACTTTAATTTACTTTAATTGTGTAGATCCCTACTTGATATTTCCCTTATGATTTTACTTGATAAATAAATATGATTGCATTGTATGTGCCTATTTTCTTTTAACCGTTTTTGCTAGATACTTTGAGTTCTTTTTTCTGTTCTATTATTCACATAAGTTGGCCCCTAAACCATGTTAGAAACGAAATACCTATATTTCCTTTTTTTATTGTGCTTGTAAAATTTTGTGCATATATACGTGTGTGTGTTTATACATCTCTTAAACAAGTTTTGCATTTATACACAATTCTTTTCACACTGCACAGTACACCTTTTGGAAATCCCTGCATGTCAACAGCTATAACTCTAATTTCGTCTTTCTAATGACATCTTAACATTCCATGCAGGAGGTATATTATTATTTATTAAGCTCGTTTCTTTGTTGGTAGGCCTAGATGTTTTGTTTAAAGCTTTTTGACATTTTTGAATAATGCAATAAACATTACTTTACATGTGTTATATAGCAGTGCTATAGAAATGTGGTCTTCAATGCTATAAAAGTATGGTCACTGAGAATTTTTCAGAGAGTCTGAGTTCAGAATTCTTTTGTAATGATACTAAGACATCATTTGCCTTCACTGTGTTGACATTTGCACTAATGGTATAAAAGCAGTTTATACCATTAGGGTAAGCTGTTGGCATCTCAGCACAAATCAAGGCAGTGTCACCAAAATGTGCAAGTAGTTGTCATACTCTTCTCCACTAGGCACAGTAAAAATAAACTAGTTTCACTTAAGAACTTTTCTTGATTAGACAGTAAAAATGATTAATATTAAATATTGTCCGTCTGTATGGGTTCTGAGTGATGAAATGGGAGGCACTTCTACCTGCCAAAATGTGGTATTTGTCTTAAGGAGAAGTGCTTGTGGGATTAAGTTGTGAAATAAAACTGGTTCCTTTTCTCATTGAGTGCTATTTTTACCTAAAGGTACAACTGATTGACAAGCTGGTTAATCAGACTTGGGTGTTTGGCAGACATTTTCTTTAAAGTGAAAGAAAGGTACCTGTTCCTTTGAAGAAGACAGCAATCTGTTTAATGACAAAATTTGAACTTTCAAGTCCAAATTAGAATTACTGAAAACTTTCTATATTTAAGAACCTTTCTGATGAAATCAGTGGTAGTATTAAGGGATGAGATTAAGGGGTCAGTAGTGATATATTTTGATAGTATATAATGAAGTTTGTCAGTATTGGAATGTTTGGGTTGTTTCTAGTTTCAGTACGACTTGTATGATTCTTAAGAACTTATTTTCCTTTTCTTTAAGATGGATGCATCTGGACCCTCAGATAGTGATATGCCAAGTCGGACTCGACCTAAGAGCCCAAGAAAACATAATTATAGGAATGAGAGTGCCCGTGAAAATGTTTCTGATTCTCCTCATCAGAATCTCTCAAGGGTAAGTATTGATAAAGATTAGAAAGGATAATTAATGATTTGGATGTGTCCTTAATTGAATTTGGTAGTTAAAGTGTCTTTGTTTTGTATTTGTTTCATTTTGTACTGTTTGAAAATAGCATTCATTATTTGGTTTGCGTTAATAGTAAATAAACTCATCTAAGGGAATTTTTTTAAGTCAAATGTAAGATAATGTTTCATTTAAAAATTTTGTTTAAAAAAACCAAGGAGTGTTTGGATGTAAAAAGGCTAATTGGTTTATTGTTCGCCCCTTAGGCCAAACCTCTGCTGAACCAAGTGCCAGAGGCCAGTCACTGGAAATATACAAATGTTTAAAATACTTTTCCCTAATTGGCAACGTCATGTGGCACGCAGGATCTTAGTTCCCTGGTCAGGGATCAAACCTCCACCCCCTGCAGTGGAAGCACAGTATCCTAACCACTGGACCTCCAGGGAATTCCCAAAACACACTTGTTCTCAGGGAGCTCATATGTAATCTCACCCTGGGAAGCAAACAGGAGCAGGTGCTATTCACTCTGCTGGTCAGTGCAGGGCCCAGGGCCACCCAGGCACCCAGAGGAGTGTCTCTACTGCATGTATCTGCAAAATACTCTTGTATTCTGTTAGCTTTAAATTTCACATAATGTTTTCTTGTCATGGTTAAATTTGGAAAATATAATAAAGCAGTTATTACCAGCCAGTGTTGACATTGATAATACTTTTTCTTGGTTAGTATTTGTAAGCATAAATATATATTATTTCATTGAGGTCTATTTTATAGGAACACATTTTAAAAGACTCTCAGGTCTAATTTTTTTTAATTCTAGGAAGAATTCTATAAGCAAACTTTTTAATGAATCATATTTTTTGAGTAAATATTCCATGATTTCCTTAACCATTTCTCTTTTAGGTGTCTAAATTTAGCTCCTAAGATATAAATAAAATTGAGGACAAAAATTTTGTTGTGGAAAAATTTGTTTTTCATTGAATTTATGTGTAATTTTACCGTTTGTTTAAACCAAAGAAGTTGAAACCAAAGGTGCTGAATGATGGCCAAACATTTTCCTTTCTATTTTGGAAAAAAATTCACTTTGAAATCTGTTCATAAAATCAGTAGTGACTTTTGAGTTATGAACTGCTTTTAACTTTTCAGAGGGATTTAAATGTCATTTTAAGGTATTAATGCAGTATTACCTTTCCATTCTGTCTCTCACCAAAAGCAAGCCTGTTTAATAACTGGGGGACTGATAGTCTTATAAGTCAGTCTCATTTTGGTAGGTGAGAGAGGAATATTCAGATTTCAATTGCAGGTTAATATTTAGGCTGTATTTAATAAACATTCCTCTCTTTTAAAACTTTATGAATCAAAATTAACATTCAAATGAATGATAGAACAATTAAGAGTCTACAGTTTATTCACACCATATTTCAGAAGGAAATTGCTTCTAATTTAACATAAATGAAGACTTCATTAAAATACTGTGTCTCATTCAAAATTAATTGGTAACTGTATACTTGCCTGAAACCTAGAACATAGTATGTGGTATTTTCCCAGCAATGAAAATGAAATTGTGTTCATAAATATCAGTCTTGTTGATGAAGAATGGAGTAATTTGCTGAATTATAAAAGGAAGTGATGTGATTTTTGCACCTGAATTGGGAGTTCTAGATGGTAATGATTCCTGCTATTCAACCATGGAAATATATGTTCTTCCTCCCTATTTGAATGTCTGTTTTCTATCACTGCTTCTTTTGCCCAGAAACGTATATAATTGCCCTCCTCAAGTGCTTTTATTCTTTTTACCAACAAGTAGGTTGAATGTGTTATAAGCCTTAGTGTCTCTTTGTGTTTTATTTTTATTTAAAAATGACTTTTGTATGTTATTAACTCAATTAACTTGTTAATAACCTCAGGGTTATAGATAACATTGAGAATGTGTATGTAAAGGTGTGTGCTTTTTACCTTTTCACAGCCTCTTCTAGAAAACAAGCTTAAAGCATTCAGTATTGGAAAAATGAGTACAGCTAAGCGAACTTTGAGTAAGAAGGAGCAAGAAGAATTAAAGAAGAAGGTAATGCTTAGAATGTATTTTTAGTTATCTCTGTCAGTTAAATGTACCTAAGGAGGCTTTAAGTGTATGGACAGTAGAGAAATGTTTTTCAAAAATTCTTGATTTCCAGGGTATTCTCAGCTCCTACCCCAAGTTAAGTCTGTAACACAAGATGTATTCAGTGAAGGTCCAGCTTTATGCCTTCCCCCTTCATCATTTCCTCTCTTCTGTGTGACAGTTTTGGTTATTTTCTGGTCTATTCTTGTGTAAGCAAGTGTGTATAAATGTATGTTGTGCCTGCTTTTTTTTAGATGAACAGTGTTTTACTTTATATAGTACCCTTCCCTTCACTCTGCTTTTTTCTTAACATTGTATCTCAGAGATTACTGCAAGTATATTGAAGCGTTGCTTGTTCTTTATTGAAGCTATATAGATATGGGATAGTTACTTACTAAAATCCTACATTCGCTGCAATCCCTATTGAGGGAATTAATGTTTTGGTCTTTTGTTGTTTCCAGTAGTGCAGTCAGGGATACTGTTTTGCATTTGGGTTTACTCCTAGTATACTTTTAGGATATATTCCTGTAAGTGAGATTACTGCATTGAATGGTAAATGTATAATTATAGTTACGCTGCTGCTGCTGCTGCTGCTGCTGCTAAGTCGCTTCAGTCGTGTCCGACTCTGTGCGACCCCAGAGACGGCAGCCCACAAGGCTCCCCCGTCCCTGGGATTCTCCAGGCAAGAACACTGGAGTGGGTTGCCATTTCCTTCTCCAGTGCATGAAAGTGAAAAGTAAAAGTGAAGTCGCTCAGTCGTGTCCGACTCCTAGTGACCCCATGGACTGCAGGCTACCAGGCTCCTCCGTCCATGGGATTCTCCAGGCAAGAGTACTGGAGTGGGGTGCCATTGCCTTCTCCATAGTTATGCTAGATGGTGTTAAATTGTTCTCTATATGGGCGAGTCCATTTTGTATCCCTATAAACAATGTTTGAGAGATTGTTCCCCCATAGCTTTGCCAACAGGATATTTTTGAAGGAGTTTTGCCAATCTAGTAAGTGAAAAATGAAATCTCAAGGTAGTTTTAAATTTGCATTTCTCTTATAAGTAAGGTTGAACAACTTTTCTTGTGTTTACTGTCTGCTTATATCTTAACCAGTATTTCTCTTAGAAGGATATCTGTATTTAGAAATTCTTGTTTAAGTATATTGTAACACTTGGGTGTGACACAAGGTACAGGGCTTTTTCCTCGGTTTATGGATTGCCTTTTTATTTTGATTCTGGTGTTTTTTTTCCATGCAGAAACAAGTCATGGGCAGATTTACTATCAGTCTTCTGATTTCTGGTTTTTCAGTTTTGTTTTTTTATTCCAAACTTATAAAGGAATTTCCTCATCTTTTTTTCTCATATCTACATTTTAAAAAATTAAATCTTATTCATTTGCAATTTCTCCTAGTGTATGATGTGAAGAATTGGTTCATTTTTATTATTTCTTTTTAATAGCTATCAAGTTGTTGAATACTGAATTTCCACATGGGCTTCCCTGGTTCCTCAGTGGTAAAGAATCCGTCTGCCATGCCTGAGATGCGGATTCAGTCCCTGGGTTGGGAAGATCCCCTAAAGAAGGAAATGGCAACCCACTCCAGTGTTCTTAGCCTGGGAAATTGCATGGACAGAGGAGGGCTCTGGTGGGCTATAGTCTGTGTGGTCACAGGAGTTGGACATGACTTAGCGACTAAACAACAACAACACAAAATTTTCCAATTCTGTTGGATTTATTTCTATATTTTCTGTTCTGCTCTATTTGACCTTCAAGTCACATGTTTTAGGGACATTTAGAATAGTTAAATTGTCAGGGTTCTACTGAAGGTTTTTTCTTTAATGCAGACTCTCTGGAGATATTTAATGCAAACTGTTTGAAGCTTCTTTAGACTTCTAATTATTTATGTCTTTGGTGGTTTGTGACGGAAATGTTTATATTTACTGAATTAAATTGTGCCTTATAATTGTCATAAACGTTAATAGAATAATACAGTCTGTGTAGTCAGTTGTCATATAGTTGCACCCTTGAGTTGTCTCTAAACACATTTATTTAGTGGATCCTTTTTTTTTGTTCCACAGATTATTGGTAGAGGAGCAAAGTCCTTCTTAATTTCAGTGTTAATTAGTATCTACTAAGGATTAGGTATTATTGCCTAATAGGAGTGCTTAATAACTGCTTTCCCCATTGGAGGGAGAGATTCTGTTTACATTATTCCTTGATGAGTTTCACCCTGTATACAATAATGTTTATATCAAATGATATTAATATTTTCATGTGTATTTAGGAGGATGAAAAGGCAGCTGCTGAGATTTATGAGGAATTTCTTGCTGCTTTTGAAGGAAGTGATGGTAATAAAGTGAAAACGTTTGTGCGCGGAGGTGTTGTTAATGCAGCAAAAGGTTAGTGTGAATGTTACAGTCCTTGAGCAAACCTAAAAAGTCTTGGTTGAATGACTGTAGGTAATGATGAAAAAAGTTTGGTTGCTTTTCAGTTTCATTTTCCTTTCTATCAGCGCCCTCTGGTGGTGCTACTTATTAGTAAAATAAATAGCCAAATAAGGATTAATGAGAAACTGGAGCCAGGAAAGTTTTTAAAATACATAGTACCTTTCAAGTTTCAAGAGGGCAAAAATCTTTGTAAACATATGAAAAAATGTATTTTATAGTTCTACTTTATAGTCCGAGGAGTGGAATTTCTGGTCATTTGGTAACTGTTTGTTTAACCTTTTGAGAAACTACCTGTACCATTTTACATATTTTATAGTTTTACTATAAAATGATTAAACTAGTATTTTTGAGAATAAGGTAATAGTATTTGAATTATCATATTTAGTCACAGGTCATCTGTCTTAGTACTAAAAAGCATTTACTAATTTTTGTTTATTTTCAATAAAAATAGTGGGTGAAGAAAATCCATGTAATGTGAAAGTAGTTTTGAAACTTAGTATTTTAAATTTCAGAAGAACATGAAACAGATGAAAAAAGAGGTAAAATCTATAAGCCATCTTCAAGATTTGCAGATCAAAAAAATCCCCCAAATCAGTCATCCAACGAAAGACCACCATCTCTTCTTGTGATAGAAACCAAAAAACCTGTAAGTCATACTTAAGTAAGTGACCCTTTAGGTTCAGGGATGGCACTGCCAGTAATATTTTCTGTACTTCCACTGTAAGCAGGACTTTGGTTTCTTGTTTTTAATTCTTTTGGGAGTAGATACTGAGTTTTGATGCTTAATCTTACTATATGAGATAACAAATTGGGACACACAGATGACACTCTATACATTCATTGAGCAGTTAACCTTCGCTGTTACTCACAGTATGTTGCAAGTTAAAAGTTAACTATATTTTAGGTATAAATGTGGAATAATGGGATTGTCTTTTTAAGCAATCCTGAACTGGGTGTTTAAATACATCAGCATGCGTGATATCAATTATTTGGAAGACTGTGTACTCCAACAATGTGTCTGTTGCTTGGGACATGTTTGGTAATGTTCCAAGTAATCTGATAATTACTATCAGAACTAGTGACATTTTCCTTTATATATTCTTAGGGTTAGAAAATCTTTTATTTTTTGAGTGAAACTTTTCTTGGAGGATGGTAGGTAGATGTGGGTCTTATCATTAGGAGCCAGATTTGATGAGAAAATGTGGTTATACTGAATAGTAAAACTGGTTTTTCCTATCCGACTCTGAAAGCAATTAAAAAAGTTTTATTTAATTCACATATCATAAAATTGACCCTTTAGAAGTATAAAGTGTTTTTTAAAGTATATTGACAGTTGTACAACAATCACTAATCTCTAATTTCAAAACATTTTTATTATCCCTAAAGGAAACTTTATACTTTTAGTCATCCCCAGCCTTTGGCAACCGCCATTAGTACATTTACTGATTTCAACTCTTTATGGTTGAATCATATTCCATTTTATGGATAATGCTGTGTATTGTTTATCCATCTTGACAGACATTTGGGTTGTTTCCACTTTTTGGCTATTATGAGTATACTTCTGAAAACATTCATGTATAGTCTTCTGTAGACATATATGTTTTTTCTCTTAATATATATTCCTAGTGAAATTGTATCACCACTTGCTAAAATTTATTTTAGTCATTTTAGTCGATGTGAAGTTGTACCTAATTACAGTTTGATTTGCACTTGTCTAGTGATGTTGAGTATCTTTTTATTTCTTATCCATTTGTAGTCTTCTTTAGAGAAATGTCTTTTCAGATCCTTGGCACATTTTTAATTGAGTTGTCTTTTTATTGTTCCCTGGTGGCTCAGACGGTAAGTGTCTGTCTACAATGTGAGAGACCTGGGTTCGATCCCTGGGTTGGGAAGATTCCCCGGAGAAGGAAATGGCAACCTACTCCATTACTTCTTGCCTTGAAAATCCCATGGACGGAGGAGCTTGGTGCAGGCTCCAGTCCATGGGGTCGCAGAGAGTCGGGCAGGACTGAGTGACTTCACTTTCACTTTCTTTATTGTTGAGTTCTAAGAGATTTTTACAGCTTTTGGAATCAGGTCTCTTACCAACTATGTTGTTTTCTTCCTTTGGGTTTTTTTTTGTCCTTTTCTGATTGTGTCCTTTGAAGAACAAAATTTTATAATTTTGATGGTGTTCAATATATCAGTTGTTTTCTTTTGTTTCTCTTGGTGTCATATCTAAGAAACTGTTGCCTAGTTCAGGCTCATGATGATTCACTATGTTTTCCTTAAGAGTTTTATAGTTTTGGTTGTTATATTGAGGTCTGTGAACCATTTAATTTTTGTATATGGAATGAGGTAAAGGTCCAATTTCATTCTTTTTTGTGTTTGGATATTCAGTTTACCTACCTCCTTTTGTTAAAAAGACTATTTTTCCTCATTGAATCAAGGATCCCAAAATAAGATAATAAGGATTTTAAATAAGGATCTTTTAAAATAAGGATCCCAAAAGCATTTTTGGAAGCAGTTTTAAGAGAGAAATTCCAGCAGTGTTGCTGTTTGTTTCAGTAGTTAATTTCCTCCAAGGTGATTGTTTTGAGAGTGCATATTTCTGGTAGTTGTTCGCGGCAGTTATTTACATGACATTTCAGTTACTTTATGGTTATTAGTTTTTCCTCCAGTGCTCCTCCGGCAGTATTCTGGCCTAACAATCATAGACTTTATTTAAGGGGAGGATAAAGTTGGTGTCTCCTTTACTTTAAGACTTCTGCTTGTTGTTTTAATAATTTGTTAAATTCTTAGTTTTAGAGAACAGGAAGGACAGACAGTTCAGTGGTAACAGAAGCATTCTTTCTTTTTAATTTAAATAATTAGATCATAATTGGCACAAAAATAAAAGTATATTTAAAGTGATCTGATTGTCAAACCATTAGTTTTGTTTAAAGTATAACTTATCATATCCTTCATAGCCACTGAAGAAAGGGGAGAAAGAAAAGAAAAAAAGCAATTTGGAACTCTTCAAAGAAGAATTGAAACAGTAAGTTTTATAGTGTTGAGAATGGCTCTCATAGGTATTTTGAGCTGATTCTTATAGATGCAGGTGCGAAGAATGTAGTCTACCAGTTTGTTTTTACTAACTGGCTTACATAAAGCTGTTTTAGATATTTTGTGGGGTATACTTGACAGTAAATTAGCATTTTGTGCAGCATCTAGATTGCTTGCATTATATGGATTCAATTAAGTTGAATTTAACTAATGTCCGGAGTCCTGTTTGCAGTGGAAACAATATAGTCAGTGAGATAGGGGTGAGGAGTGGTCTATCTTAGCCAAGAAAGAACAAATTTAAGTGTTTTTCATGTTGAATTTCCTTTTCATCTTAAAAGTGGGCTTTGTATTCTTTTGCTTATACGATACATCAGAAATTTGCTCGTGATTTGTAGCTGAGGGACACTTCTAGTCTTGGTTGTCAGTGTGTCACACAAATATTTTGAAGTTATTTGAAGGTGACATCTGGATAAGTTCTGGATTATCAAATGTGAACAACCAAATTTTGGCTCATTATTAGTGATTATATATATTTTCAACAGAATTCAAGAAGAGCGTGACGAGAGACATAAAACAAAAGGCAGGTTAAGTCGATTTGAACCTCCACAGTCAGATTCTGATGGTCAGCGTCGTTCTAGTAAGTGACATTTATTTTAATGTTTATATTTGTGATGAACTATTCTAAAAACTAAGAATTGTTCTCTTTTTCTTCTTTTAAAGTGGACGCGCCTTCAAGAAGAAATCGATCATCTGGTGGTAATATAGTTTCTTGCTTTTTTAATTCGTAGAAATTGTCCAAACTTTGTATTTTGCAGGTTATAATTTTTTTCCTCTTTGTCATAGTTCTTGATGATTATGCACCTGGCTCACATGATGTAGGCGATCCAAGCACTACTAATTTATACCTTGGAAACATTAATCCACAGGTAATACTAGGAAAGTAAGATGAATATTGGCTCGTATATTGTATGCTTTTGTTGGAAAACTGCTTTGTCAATCAACATTAAAAAAAAAGATGAAGTCAAGAATGTGAAATAAGCAGATTTGGTAGAACTAGGTAGGAACTGGAATTATCTTGTGAAATTGAGCCTTACTGATGTGGGCCAAATTTTCTTGTTATAATTCTTGAGGACTTGTCTCCTCTTTTTATAGCTGGACTGTACTCTGATTTTGAAATGTTTTCCTAAGTGCTGATTTTATTTATCAAATCAGGACATGACCAGTGGTGGACAGTATTCTTTTTAGACTGTCTCCTTCTGATATATAGCCTGCCTCCTTATGGATTTCCTTTTTTCATTTTTTGTCTCCATAATAGCAAAATAATATTTCTGCCGCCTTTTATATTTTAATTCTTTCCCCTGCTATGTTCTTAACTGAATCTAGTGGTGGTTGTGCATAGTATCTTTAATACATGTTTTGGACCTCATTGCGTATTTACCATTTTCCGTTTTGTCTTTTCTTGATTACACTGGTAGCTGGGTGCTGGAAAAGAAAAAAGTAACCGGCTCTTTTATTACTTTCATTGCCAACAAATATTTCCTCCTTGATTTAAGTATGATTATTATTGCTGCCTGAAAAATGTTGGTAAATGCTGAACAAATCACTGTTGTAAAACAAATCATTGCTGTAGCTTATTTTAGATGCAGACTCTCAAAAGGAGGAAGAGTGAAGGTAAAGGTGTGTTTTTGATTTCTCCAGCCTCTCAGTGTCTTTACCTGGCCACTTACGTAAAACAGTGTTTCTGGTATGAAAAGATTTGTGAATGCCAATGAAGGCAGAATTTTTCCCTTGCAGAGGTCCTAGTACTTGGATGGAAAATTGTAGCATTGATAGTTTTCTTCTTATCTTGCAAAATTACTTTGCTTTCCATTGTATAAAATTATTTTCTCTTTGCATACTAAAAATATCTTACGCCTTTTAATAGATGAATGAAGAAATGTTGTGCCAAGAATTTGGAAGATTTGGCCCATTAGCCAGTGTGAAAATTATGTGGCCTAGAACTGATGAGGAAAGGGCAAGAGAGAGAAATTGTGGCTTTGTGGCCTTTATGAACAGAAGAGATGCTGAAAGAGCTTTAAAAAATTTAAATGGTAAGGAAGTCCATCATAGAATTTAGACATTGTTTTGGATTTGAAAAGTATCAAAACTCTAGGGGGAAAATGAACCAGAAGTGTGAAGGTTAAATGTGGAAATTAATTCATATCACTAGAGATTTTTTGAGAGTTACCAATGTGACTTTTCTTTCTTTTAGGAAAGATGATTATGTCTTTTGAAATGAAGTTAGGTTGGGGTAAAGCTGTGCCTATTCCTCCACATCCAATATACATTCCGCCTTCCATGATGGAACATACGCTTCCCCCACCTCCATCAGGACTGCCTTTTAATGCGCAGCCTAGAGAGCGGTTAAAAAACCCCAATGCTCCCATGTTACCACCACCTAAAAACAAGGAGGATTTTGAGAAGGTAATTTTAAAAATGTACATAGGGCCGCATCTAATTTGTAAATACTAAATCTGTGGTAGTATTTCTTTTCAACAATTTTATAGAAAATGTGTGTGTAATTCTGTTTGGCAACTGTTAAAGAAAAAGAAATAACTTAGATGTGTTCCCTGCCTTAGCCCATGGAAACCCTGTACTGGGATAATAGATCATATTTTTATTTGTGGCCACCATTCCTTTTTTGACCTCTTATTAAGTTTTTTTTGTTGTTGTTTTGTTTTCTTTGTCCTCTGTTGTATCCAGGTTTGCTTAAGTGTAGTATCTAAATTTATTTTGAGAAAGTGATACTTTGTATTGGTTAAGTGCCTTTTCAATTAGAAAGACTCTAGGAGTTAAATAGTTAAATTGTTTGGATGGCAACTAGCTAATAACTTCTCAAGATCTGAGGTATTAGAATATTTGAGAGCATATGTGATTTTTAAAAAGTTTACTCTATTAAAAGCAAAGGGTGAGTATTTTCTTTTTATTAATCATAAAACCAACTTAATTTCAAATTATAAGAATTTGTTGGTTCTGTTATGAATTAATTACACTTAAAAATGACAGGGCTGGTTTTAAAGGCTTGGGAACAAAGTAGCAAACTGTATGGCTAGAGGCAAACAGTTAATTATTTCACAAATTAAAATCTTTATCTGATAATTCGCAGTGTAGTACCTATTTCAGTGCATTGGTGTGCATTCTGGCAGGAATGTTCTGATTCTTTGCATTTGGTGAACGTTTATTGTTCACTGAAAACATCCATCTGCATTTATGTAATTGCTTAGTGTATAATTACTTCAGATGCAGTGATTGCCTGCAAAACTTGTGATTAGTTGTGTAGTATTTTCAATGCATATGTATATTTTTGCTTGTTACTTGTTAACAATACTCACATATTCTATGTTTATTATCTGATGTGACTTCATATACAGACTCTGTCGCAAGCCATAGTCAAAGTGGTTATCCCAACAGAAAGGTACATGTTTTTCTTTATTATTACTGATCTAAATATAGACAATATCCCCTTCTGAATTTAAAAAAAAAATAGTGTTGAGGAAAAGGTAGTATCTTGACTGAGCAATGGTTCCTTCCCAGTACTTTTTGGGGGGATATGTGAAGCTTAATCAACTTTAGTACACTTTGCAATTTTATGTCATTATCTTTTTTTGTTTTTATTGTTACCAATGTAGGAAATTTTATAGCTTTAGCAGATAGAATGTGTTTAATAGATTTAATCTGGAGTTGCTGGTCTAATAACACTAGACTACTGTGATGGGAAAATAGGTGTTTTAAATATATCTTAAATTTTAGGTAATGTTACATTTTGACCCGATCTGTTATTTTTTCTTGGTTCTGAATTGTCTGTGTTTAATGTACAACCTTAGTTTGAGTTTTCTTTACTGAAAGCGTAGCTGTATTTTTTTCCTAAATGATTTTAAGAAGGAATTTCTTTTGTTTTTATGAACACTGGACATAACTAGAATTTTTTTTTAATAACAAAAGTTTTTGGAATTCTTTTATTTTCCTTTCTTCCTTTTTTTCTTTTTCAACATAATGTTAAAGCAGAAGAATTCATGCTCTAGGTATGCTCTTGCTCAGTCAAGCTAAGCCTTTTCCCAAACACAGGAACACAACACTGGTTGAATAATAAATGAACACAAAAGAATACCAAATTCTCTTTGACATTGGCCTTGGTGAGCAACACCAGCTGAACTGTCTGCGGCAGCGGGGGACCAGGAAAACATCATGGGATGGATTGGGAAAGTATACAGTTTTTGACCAGACATTGGTACGATCGACTCCAGTAAATGTGGTTTTATTATAACTGAGAGACAATTTTTGTTTTTTTGTTGTTGTTGCCCAGAATAAGATAATTACCATTTTAAAATAAAATAATGCACTTATATCATCTTTTTGTACTACACTGTTTCATTCTGATAGAAAAGTCACCCTTTTAAAAATAAGCACATAATCCTTAAGGATAAGTGATTACAATTCTTTAAGAATCTTGAATTTAAGTTAGCAACAACTAATTGTCAGATTTTGATTTTAAATAATCATGAAGCACTTTAGAACTTCTTTTAAACTTTATACTTTCTAAGAATAGATTTATCAGTTACAAGCCTGTTTAAAACTATAGTGGGTTTTTTCCCCCACTGGTAAAGAACTCACAGGGAAGTGTATTTGCAGCACTCAAAAAGTATATATCCAGTATTAGTTTTACATGTGGCTCAGCTTATTTCTAAATAAGATTTTGAGTATACATTTTGCTGTAAAGTCTTGACTCACCATTACAATGAATCCTTTGTTTTAAACTTGCTAAACCATTTTTCATCTATCTTTAATATGCAAGTTATTTTTGACAATTCATAGAAGTTTCCGGATGTGTAGTATTTGCCCACCTAGTCATATGATACACAAAATTCAGTTTAATTTGATGCATACCAGTGGGAGCTTTGGGACTGAATCAGTACTTTACATTGCATTACCTCCATTCCTTTAAAACACTCATTAGCTGTATGGATGCTGAGAATACATTCTCATTTGGATGTCAAGAAATGCATATTTGCAGAGCAGGTAGTAGCATTTGTGAAAGAAATAAATTTTAGATTTAAAATTAAGTGATGCTTTTGGGGTTTTAACAATATGAGGTTGAATTAATAGTTTTAATATATAGTTCCCCCTGTGTTAAACACTTATTAAGCCTCCATGTGATTTTTTTGACCTTTTTTAAGAGGTCAAAAAAATTCATTTTTTTCATTACATAGAGATTTTAATGTCCACTTAAGTAGGTTTGCCTGAGAAAATAAGTATAATTACTATGAGATAAGTTATTTTATTGTTCATGTACTCTGAAGCAGGGCTTTACAGAGCAAAAAATGCCTTATTCTATAACTATATATTTAATTTATATTCTGGCAGTTATATGAACTTTTAATTTGAGCTGAGAATGCTAAAGGTGTAATTTAGTGTGTGCCTTGTACCAAGAGCCAATATCCTTTTGCTTTTCCCAATTGCTATTTGCCGACTTTATATGGTGGCAACTAATAAAATGAGAAATCAGAAGTAGCTGTAATAAACTGAATTATTTTTGCCTGGAATTGTAATCAATGTCTGAAATTGTGTTTGGAGTCTCATAAAGTATCAGATTCTTAAAATAAAGACTTTCTATAAACCCAGTCAACAAAACGACAACTAAAAAGTTACATATATTTATTTTTGGCTTAAATATTGGGAAGTAATTGTTATGAAAAATGGGAAGGGAATATCATCATGTCCCGTATTTTGAAATATTTTGGAAAGAGGACTCCATTTGTTTAAGGCTTTGGCAATATAATTGCTTTATTGATTCATAACACACAGACAGAATTATACATGTCATAAACTGTGAACTAGTTTGAAGTGTGATACAAAGGGATGTTGCCTCATTAAAGGTCAGATTCAATAAAAACTCCATCTGCTATATGTGTACCAGAAAAACACAGGATTTGGATGGATTTTTTTCTTTAAATCAGGCCTTAAACTTGTTAGTTTTGCATTTTTACAAACTATAGTCATGTCTATAACATTTCAATATCACCAGAAAAGTGCTTGGCTTAGGAATGTTTTCTTTTAAAACTGAGATAGTGTGTAAGTTTTTAGATGGTTATGATAACATATAAGCTCTGAGTTACTGATTTTATATATTTGCAGCTTTCCAGTTAGTTGTGGTTCATAATTTAATGTTTTGCATTTGAAAAATAAAGTTGAGTGGCATTTAGAAATTGAAATCTTTATTGCTATGAAGCTGTGTTGTGGTCTCCCACCCCCCCCTCCCCTTATCTCCCACTCCCTTATCCCCATTACCCTGCTCCCTC
>NW_011494956.1:7927095-7934280 GCF_000754665.1 Bison bison bison | reverse complement strand
TCCCTCTTAATGCACAAGGTATATTAACATATGCTCCAGGTTACTTTCTTGGTATAAATTCTGTACTAGTCAGCAGGACAATCTTTTTCTGCACAATTATAGTAACTTAGGTCAAGTGTAGTTTTATATAGTGGTAGGTCTGAATCCATTTTCTTTAACTGTGTTGTTGTTGTAGGAATTTGCTCGCCCTGATACATCGAATGATAGAGTTTGTTGTACGTGAAGGGCCAATGTTTGAAGCTATGATTATGAACAGAGAGATCAACAATCCTATGTTCAGGTGTGCATTTTTTTTTTAATTGTGGTAAAATTTGCATGTAGTATACCCATGTAATTTACTGTTTCTACGTGTACAGTTCAGTGGCAGTCTTTCATACCTGAAACTCTGTACCCCTTAAACAGTAACTCCATTCCTTTGGTCCCTCAGCCTCTGGCAACCATGTTTCTACTTTCTATCTCTTTGAATACTCTAGGTACTTCTGAGTGGGATCATACCTTGTTTGTACTTTTGAAACTGACTTAATTTCACTTAGCATATGTCTTCAGGGTTCATCTTTGGATGAACATACACACACACACACCACATTCTGTTTATCCTCAGATGTACTTTTTAAAAATACTTTAAAAATATTCCAAGAATAAAGTCCTGAAAGTATGAGGTTATTTTTGTAATGGGGTGAGAGGGTAGTTTTAACACATTATTGACCAGAGTTGTATTATGGCCACAGGTGTTAGTTAGCATTGTTTTTAGCATTTTCTTGGAGGAAAATACTTTTCATTTTGTTTTTCACTGGAAGAGTCATAAGCAAGATATGGTAGAATAAATGAGGTTTATAGAAAACTACTTACCTTCTGGATAGTTATGATATCTAACACATTCATTCACAGTTAAGTCATTTAAAAACTGCTGCTTTTGAAATTACATCTTGGGAAGACTTCTCCATTGCCAGACACAGTCCCTGACTTAGGGGTGTTCAATAAAACTAATCGTAAGACTCAGCATGATGCGTATATACCTTCTGAGTGTTAATGTCAGTCAAAAGACAGTTTGGAGTGAGGGTGAGGATTTCTTTTCAGGGATCTTTGCTTTTGATTTTACTTAGAACTAAATAGGCAAATAAACTTTCTCATTTGTTTTTATTTACTTGAAGGCACTTCTGCATTAAAAAAAAAGTGATGTTTAATTTTTTTGTTTGTTTTTGTTTTAGATTCTTATTTGAAAACCAGACACCAGCCCATGTTTACTATAGGTGGAAGCTTTATTCTATTCTCCAGGCATGTATATAATCAGTTACCTTGTTAATTTTGAATCTGAGGTATTGGACCTCTCTAATAGCATTCTTGGCACTTATTAGGGAGATTCACCAACTAAGTGGCGGACGGAAGATTTTCGTATGTTCAAAAATGGATCTTTTTGGAGGCCACCACCATTAAATCCATATCTGCATGGGATGTCAGAAGAGCAGGAAACAGAAGCTTTTGTAGAGGAGCCAAGTAAAAAGGGAGCACTTAAGGAAGAGTAAGATTTTTTTTTCCTTGTTTTATTTTCAGAAAAGATGATTTAATGGTCACTTTAATTAATGGAGTAGGATGTGTTAACCTTAAAATGGTCTTTAAAATTTTGTGACTGTTTTAAATAGTGCATGTCTTAACATATGCATTTTCATTTTAAACATCTTGAAGTGAAGTCGCTCAGTTGTATCCAACTCTTTGTGACCCTATGGACTGTAGCCTACCAGGTTCCTCCCTTCATGGGATTCTCCAGCCAAGAGCACTGGAGTGGGTTGCCGTTTCCTTCTCCAGGGGATCTTCCCTACCCAGAGATCGAACCTGGGTCTCCCGCATTCCAAGCAGACGCTTTAACCTCTGAGCCACCAGGGAAGCCCTTTAAACATCTTGGCAAGTGTAAATGTGTGTCTTGCTGAACTTGACCTCTTCTTACTGATAAAAATTGATGATGATCTCTTAAGTGATGGCACTTTAGCAGTGGAATACTTTATATTCATACAGAAGTTATCTAGGGCCCTTAGAATTGTTGCTTCTCTGAGTGCAGCATAAAGAGGGAAAATTATTGTATGACTTAGTGAAGTGAGATGGATGACTATGCAAAAAGCTGCTCTAAGAAGTGCAGTGTGCGGCCACCATGGAAACATGTTATTGTTAGTTTTCAGCACTGCTACAGTGCAGTTACCTTGGTTTAAGAAGCAGAAACAAATTTAACTATTGAAATGTTCAAAGGAAATTCTGTATCCCTGATTTGGGGGGAAAAAAAGGCTAAAATGATACTTAGCTTGTATAACTATATGCTTCATTGTGTTAGCCTATAAGTCTTAAAGCTATTAATAGTTGCATTGGTGCATTGTTCATAAGAGCATTGATAATAGAGAACTGTAGTATTTGAGAGTATATTTGGTTCTAAAGATGTATGTTCACCATCACTTTTGCCCAGGGATCTGCATATACTTAAGCCCATAGATAGGCTAAATCTGGATGCCTCCTGTTTTATTTGAACACAGCCATATCCGTTCTTTTACTTGTAGTCTGTGGTTCCTCTGGTGTTAGAGCAGCAGAGTTGAGTGACTGTATGGCCTTCAAAGCCTCAATATTTACTGTCTGATCCTGTACAGGAAAAGTTTGTTAACCCTCGCTTTAGCCTGTCCTAATCCTATGCAGACATGCTAAAGTAACAGACTTCAAAGGAAAGTGAAGAGCATGAAGGTTCTTTTTCAGTGTAATAGGGTAATAGAACTGTGATGTTCTCAAGAACTTTTGAAAAAAAATGACTGTAATTTTAATTTACTTAATTTGTAAACTGAAAGTCACTGAAGTAAGTAATTTATTTGTTCCTGGAAAAGTGTTCTTCCCCATATAAGTTCTTAAAAAAATGTAACACATTTGGAGTATGTAACGCAAATCAGACTTAACACAGTTTAGCCTTCAGAATTTTACCTGAGTGGGTTTTAAAGAAATTAGTTTGTGAGCAGAAATGGTAATGGTATTTAAAATTTGTCTATAAATACTTACAAGCTAAAAAAAATTTGTATTCAGACAGAGAGACAAATTAGAAGAAATTCTGCGGGGGTTAACTCCAAGGAAAAATGATATTGGAGATGCAATGGTTTTCTGTCTTAATAACGCTGAAGCTGCTGAAGAAATCGTGGATTGCATTACTGAGTCCTTGTCCATCTTAAAGACACCCCTTCCCAAAAAGGTACAGGAATGATTTTTCTTTATGGAACATTTAATTAAGAAAAAGAGGTAATAACTGACTTCTGCTTTGATTGATATTGGTTTCATTTTTGAATCAAGAACTTAACTGAAGAAATCTTTCCCATGTAGTTTTGTTTTCCTTCTGCCTGGGAAATGTAGGTTAATTGACACAAATTATCAACAGGTTGAAATGTAAATGAATTACAACTTTTATTCCTGCTAAAGTCATGGTTGTGGTGATACAGAATTTCTTAAAATTATTCTATTTAGTTATAATTAAGTTATACCTAAACATTGTCCTTATGCTGTTGATTCAAAAAAATTCAATGTGGAGTTTTTGTTAGCTACATTATTTGCTGTTGGTTTTCAGTTTTAATCCATTTTATGCTATCTTTTGGTATTCTAGATTGCCAGATTATATTTGGTTTCTGATGTTTTATACAACTCTTCAGCCAAAGTTGCCAATGCTTCCTATTATAGAAAATTGTAAGTATAGTGATGTAAGGTGATATGCCTAAAATAAAATATTTAAGGGTAAGATGCTCAGAAAAGAGTATAGTAAAACTCTTGCTCAGTTCCCAACATTTCCTTTTTGGTGTTTATTTTATGAATCAGGGAAGCTTTGAAGAACTGGCTCTGAAGGGAAATTTGGAGATATCAGCCCTAATCTTGGCTCTGCTATTCCTTTTTCTGCCTTGAACAAGTTGCTTAACTTTTCTGTTCCCTATTTTATGGAACAAAGAGGTTGGACTAGATGGCCCAAAGTAACCGAGATGTAAAATTCCTTGTTAATCAAGGGAACTAGTTCTTAAGACTCTTTGGGGGCTTTTGCAGAAGAAAAATTCAGAATAATAGTTAAAGTAATGTATTATTTGAATTTCAGTTTTGAAACAAAGTTGTGTCAGATATTTTCAGACCTCAATGCTACCTATCGTACAATTCAAGGCCATTTACAGTCTGAAAACTTTAAGGTACGTTTATTGTTTGGTTAATTTTGCCCTAGTGTTTTAAATGGGACATGGGGGCTGGGAACCACATTGGAGAGCTAAGAGTATGTAAGACGACTGTAAGACGTAACTTAGGTGTTTCAGAAATTATTGGTTTAAAATTTACCACCATTTTACCTTCAGTATCGGAAACAGTCTGAAATTTTAAAATATGTGTAGTGTTTTGGGTATCTGGTTTATTTTTAAACATTTTAATAAAATATTAGTCTTTTCACAAAAAACACTCAGAAGATCACTTGTTTTGTAGTAGTATATATAATTTGGCTGGATTAGAAATATACATTTTAGTTATGTTTAGAAAGTATATTCAGCAATTAATTTTTTTTTTATAAACTCTGAAGTTATAGACCAACATTAAGAAAAGCCAAACAAAATACCTTACTTATAGTTAAAAAAATAGATATACTTCCATGGGCAGAACACTCATTAAGGAAATTTTTAGCTTGGGAAGATTCCCAATGACTCCACCATTTAGGGGATTCAAACAAACAACTCCATTAAAATTTTTTTATCTTAAATTTTGACCATAAGACAGAGATTATAGAAGAGTTTGAGGATGGGCCAGAGAGAGGTATTAATCGGACTCAGGAAGTATTTCATCAGACCATAAAGGAATTCAGATCAGAACTTGGCTACACTTGTATCCAGCTTTCATTAGTTTCTAGGCTAGTGTTTCCCAGAATGTGTACCATTCTGGGAGGGAACTTGAGCTTAGGTGACCAAGAGCAAGCAGTTATGATTTTTTTTATTATATTTATTCTTAGTATCTTTCCTCTTTTAATTGAGAGGTAACTGATTAAAAGAAATAATTGTAATGATAAAAAAATATTGTAATGATAGTTATTTTCCTTAAGTTTTAAAAAGAATATTGCTTTAAAGGAAAATTGTGATGGAAATTCAGCAAATTGTGATGGTCATTATCATGAGATGATGTTTGATACATATTGTCCTGAATAATAATTCATTGTCTTTTTCCTGTTAGCAACGGGTAATGACCTGCTTTAGAGCATGGGAAGATTGGGCAATTTATCCAGAACCATTTTTGATCAAACTACAAAATATTTTCTTAGGACTTGTAAATATTATTGAAGAAAAGGAAGCAGAGGTAGGTATTCACTGTATTTGTCTGATTATCTTAAAATTTATTTCTGGGGATGCTTTGGAGGTACAGATATGATTAACATTTCTTTGTAGAAAATATGTACTGTTTACCACAAAATAGTGGATATTTGTTGCTGGAATTGTTGGAGCCCAGGAGTTGAAATTATATATAACAGGAATTCTCTGTTTTGTATCCTTATGTAAAAATTGATGACTGGTGTTTTATTTGATGACATGAAAACATTTATTGTATATTAGTAGAAGAAAGAAAAAAAAAGCAAGTAATAGAGCGAAATATGCAGCACAGTTTCATTTTGTTAAACTGAAGATACCTATGTAAGTAAATACATACCTGAAAAGATGTGTACCACAGTGGTAGCAGATTCTGTTCATCACTGTTCTGGTTTGTTTATTTTTTAAGCCTCCTCAATAGTTCTTGAATCCTTCATCTTCATTTTCACCATCCTGATCCATCTATCATGTTTTCGCTTTCACTTCTACAAGATACTCCTGATTTGCTTCCCCACTTGAACCACATGGTCCTGTTTCAGTTTGTTAATATCAATGTTTTCTCCTACCGTAGACCTTTATACATGTTCTTTCCTCTTTTTGGAACATCTCTTGTCTCAGACCCTTTAGATCTCAGTTTGAGCATAAGTTCATTGAGCCTTCTCTGACCTCTTTAGGTAGAACCTACTTACTATACATTCTAATAATACAGTGCACCTCTTTGTTGTATAAGTCATCCTACACTGTTGTGATTATCTGATTGACTGGCTCCTTCTCCACTCCCCTGCCCTCTCCGCCCCTCAAGTTCTCCTGAGCTGTATGACAGGAGGGACTAAGGGACCAAAGCTCATTTTCACTCATTATTGTATCCTTAGACTTTAGCACGCAAAAGAACATATTACAGTCATCCTCTGTCGTCCCCTTCTTCTGCCCCCAATCCCTCCCAGCATCAGGGTCTTTTCCAATGAGTCAACTCTTCGCATGAGGTAGCCAAAGTATTGGAGTTTCAGCTTTAGCATCAGTCCTTCCAATGAATACCCAGGACTGATCTCCTTTAGAATGGACTGGTTGGATCCCCTTGCAGTCCAGGGGACTCTCAAGAGTCTTCTCCAACACCACAGTTCAAAAGCATCAATTCTTCAGCGCTCAGCTTTCTTCACAGTCCAACTCTCACATCCATACATGACCTTGACTAGATGGACCTTTGTTGGCAAAGTAATGTCTCTGCTTTTGAATATGCTATCTAGGTTGGTCATAACTTTCCTTCCAAGGAGTAAGCATCTTTTAATTTCATGGCTGCATTCACCATCTGCAGTGATTTTGGAGCCCAGAAAAATAAAGTCTGACACTGTTTCCACTGTTTTCCCATCTATTTCCCGTGAAGTGATGGGACCAGATGCCATGATCTTCGTTTTCTGAATGTTGAGCTTTAAGCCAACTTTTTCTCTGTCCTCTTTCACTTTCATCAAGAGGCTTTTTAGTTCCTCTTCACTTTCTGCCATAAGGGTGGTGTCATCTGCATATCTGAGGTTATTGATATTTCTCCCAGCAATCCTTATTCCAGCTTGTGCTGCTTCCAGCCCAGCGTTTCTCATGATGTACTCTGCATATAAGTCAGATAAGCAGGGTGACAGTATACAGCCTTGCCGTACTCCTTTTCCTATTTGGAACCAGTCTGTTGTTCCATGTCCAGTTCTAACTGTTGCTTCCTGACCTGCATGCAGGTTTCTCAAGAGGCAGGTCAGGTGTTCTGGTATTCCCATCTCTTTCAGAGTTTTCCATAGTTTATTGTGATCCACACAGTCAAAGGCTTTGGCATAGTCAGTAAAGCAGAAGTAGATGTTTTTTCTGGAACTCT
>NW_011494956.1:7884091-7926995 GCF_000754665.1 Bison bison bison | reverse complement strand
TTTCTGGAACTCTTTTCCTTTTTCCATGATCCAGCGGATGTTGGCAGTTTGATCTCTGGTTCCTCTGCCTTTTCTAAAACCAGCTTGAACATCTGGAAGTTCACGGTTCACGTATTGCTGAAGCCTGGCTTGGAGAATTTTGAGCATTACTTTACTAGCGTGTGAGATGAGTGCAATTGTGCGGTAGTTTGAGCATTCTTTGGCATTGCCTTCTTTGGGATTGGAATGAAAACTGACCTTTTCCAGTCCTGTGGCCACTGCTGAGTTTTCCAAATTTGCTGGCATACTGAGTGCAGCACTTTCACAGCATCATCTCTCAGGATTTGAAATAGCTCAACTGGAATTCCATCACCTCCGCTAGCTTTGTTCTCAGTGATGCTTTCTAAGGCCCACTTGACTTCACATTCCAGGATGTCTGGCTCTAGGTGAGTGATCATACCATCGTGATTATCTTGGTCGTGAAGCTCTTTTTTGTACAATTCTGTGTATTCTTGCCACCTCTTCTTAATATCTTCTGCTTCTGTTAGGTCCATATCATTTCTGTCCATTATCGAGCCCATATTACAATAGTACATGTTTTTATAGGATGTACCAGATGACCTTGATGGTGCCCCCATTGAGGAAGAGCTGGATGGTGCCCCTCTAGAAGATGTGGATGGAATTCCTATTGATGCTACTCCTATTGATGACCTTGATGGAGTCCCTATAAAGAGCCTTGATGATGATCTTGATGGAGTGCCTTGTAAGTTCAGACTTCAAAGTCATTAAATCTAGCTAGTAAGTTTGTTTCCAAATCTCTTCATTTCTGCACATGCTGATGTTTAAGAAGGTTATAATTTCTGAGTAAGATGTCAATTAACTTTTTTCTTTCTTTTATTTTTGACTTTTCAGAATTCACATACCCAGCAATACATTTAAGTATGCCAAGAAAAGCGTATTCTTTCTGGTCATACTTGTTTTTTTTTTTTGGGGGGCGAGATAGCCTCTTAAAATACTAGCAAGTTTTTCCTGTCTTAATTGTTGGGAAACTAGAGGCACAACCTTATGTTCAGTTGTATGCATAATCCCGAGTACTTTGTTTTAACAATTCTGTTTGTTTTTTTTTTTTTTAATATAAATCTATTTATTTTAATTCTAGGCTAATTACTTCACAATATTGTATTGGTTTTGCTATACATTGACATGAATCCGCTATGGGTGTACATGTGTTCCCCATCCTGAACCCCCCTCCCACTTTCCTCCCTATCCCCTCCCTCTGGGTCATCCCAGTGCACCAGCCCCGAGCACCCTGTATCATGCATCGAACCTGGACTGGTGATTCATTTCACATATGATAATATACATGTTTCAATGCCCTTCTCCCAAATCATCCCACCCTCTCCCTCTCCCACAGAGTCCAAAAGACTGTTCTGTATATCTGTGTCTCTTTTGCTGTCTCTTATACAGAGTTATCGTTATCATCTTTCTAAATTCCTTATATATGCGTTATTATACTGTATTGGTGTTTTTCTTTCTGGCTTATTTCACTGTGTATGATAGGCTCCAGCTTCATCCACCTCATTAGAACTGATTCAGATGTATTCTTTTTAATGATTGAGTAATACTCCATGATGTATATGTACCACAGCTTTCTTATTCATTCGTCTGTTGATGGACATCTAGGTTGCTTCCATGTCCTGGCTATTATAAACAGTGCTGTGATGAACATTGGGGTACACGTGTCTCTTTCAATTCTGGTTTCCTTGGTGTGTATGCCCAGCGGTGGGATTGCTGGTTCATATGGCAGTTCTATTTCCAGTTTTTTAAGGAATCTCCACACTGTTCTCCATAATGGCTGTACTAGTTTGCATTCCCACCAACAGTGTAAGAGGGTTCCCTTTTCTCCAATTCTGTTTTTATTATTCGTTTTCCTAACTTATACTTTGTTTTTCTGGCTATCTGAAATCATTTATTGAATTAAGTATACCTAATGTACCTCTTCAGTACATTTGAATTGTATGTTAAAATACTGAATAATATGAATTTTATACTTAAAAAAATAATTAGATAAAGGTACTGAAGGGTTTTTTTTTACTTCCTCAACTTCTCCCTTTGCTTGAAGTAACCACCTGTATGTTCTGGTTGTGTGTTTTATATATACACATACATATTATTTTTACTTCCATTGATATTTAAAAATTAGCCTTCAGATGCAGAGAGTTGGATTAGTCATAATCGTTATTCTTGACACTAGCATTATTAGTCCGTGTGTGACCTTATTTAGTTTTGCTTTTTAATAATACAGCGAATACTCATGAGCTCTTTAAGTCATCCTCTAGTAGTCAGAGTTGATGGCTCATTTTTCTTCCTTAGTGGATGCAACTGAAGATTCAAAGAAGAATGAGCCTATATTTAAAGTTGCCCCATCAAAATGGGAAGCTGTAGATGAATCTGAATTGGAAGCACAGGGTAAGTTAAAGTACAGTAAATGCAAATCTTTAGAAAATTGAGTACTTAAACTTTTACTGAACATTGGTGTGTGTGTGTGTAGGTGTAGTTTTCCTTTTGTGTTTTATAACATGTTGAAACATGTTATAACCTTAAGACCCAGTATTACCCTATTTTATATTTCTAGTGGCTAAGTTTTCAGTGTAGTTGCTGTTACAGTTTTCTTAGATGCTTCAGTTTGGATGCTTGGAGTAATCAGAAATCATTGAAAACCTTTCAGGTTGAGCCAATCAGTAGAAAATGTAGGTGGGATGCCTATTTGGAAATTTAGAAGTCAGTTTCAGAAAATCGAAATCACTGTGTCTCCTATAGTGATTGATTTATTAGATGCAGTTTAGACCTGCCTTTCATACTTGCTTGGACATGTATCCTAGTGTAATTGTTAATTTAGTGTTTTGTAGGTTCTAATGAAACAAATCTTAGCATCTAACACAGAAACAAGGAGGACAGCGCTATTTGTTACTTCCTGAATTGGAATAAAATTATAGTGTAGGTGTGAGGAAGGAAATAGATTTAGTACATGGAAATGGCTATTCAAAGAAAAGATAAATGTAGATAACTTCTATAATATAAGCTTTCAGTTCTAAAGCTAGGCTTCTACTGTGCTGCTGCAAAAATGCTAATTTACCTTATGGAATTACATCCTGTTTTTCCTTCTATTTAGCTGTAACAACTTCTAAATGGGAGTTATTTGACCAGCATGAAGAATCAGAAGAAGAAGAAAATCAAAAGTAAGAATCTAGGTTTAGAATATATTCAGTTTCTTATTGCATATACACTCTCTTTTTCATTAAGAGATGTACTTGAATAATAGGGAAGAGGAAAACTTAACTCTTAAAAAGCTTGTTTTAAGAGGATCATTTTTAGTTCTTCATTGTTTTTCTAGTGAGTAAAGAGCTTTTACTTTCTGGTTTTGATGCATCTGGTTTCACTTTGCTTTTGAGTTTATTTTTCCGTGCTAGGTTATACATTCTCACATTGTAGTTACTAAATGCTCAACTGCGTTTGTTTTAAATCTTTATTCTTTCGGCTCCACAAAATGGTGATTTTTAAAATGTGAATGGGGAGGTTATGCTCATTGCTAAGAAAAATAATGCATTCTGACCATTCTTTTTGTTATTTAAATGTACACACTCCAGAAGAACTAAGAAAAAATAAAAGAAAAAACCACTTACCTTCGTCATATAGAAAATTTATTATAATTTTCAGTTTTGCTGGTTAGCACTGAATGCAATAGGAATTCCTGCTCCCAAATTCTGCAAGTTTATGTTGGTAGTTTTTTTGGTAACACTGGGCACCTTTTAAAATCAATGCAAAGGAAGTTAATTATTTTTTTAATAGGGAAAGAGAAGGCATCAAGAACACAAAGCAGAGGTTTATGGGGTTTTGTTTGTTTGTTTGTTTTCAAATGGAAGAGTAAACAAAAGGAAAAGTCCCTTTGTGTCCCAGCACAATTTGAGCATTTGTATGGATCTAATAAATGTGTATTATTAGCATTTAAATTTAAGGAAATATGATAAGCATTTGTGGAAACAGTTTGATATGATGAAGAAAACTTGTCTGCAGTGGTGTCTTTGCAGAAACAGTGTGATCAGAACATGTCAGCAATGATTATGACAACATATTTGTAAAATATAGATGCTGTTGGCTGTCAGAAATACCTGACTGAGTCTGTTTAGAAGTAGAGGAATTGAAAACAGTACAACTTGTTTTCATCTTTACGTCTGCAATCCCATGATTAGTTAACATCTCTCACTGTGATAGGATCACTGCTTTTTAAAATGAATACCTGTTCTTATAAAATAATTAATTTAAGGAAAATAAAGGGTAGAAAAGCCTTTGCAGAACTCAAGTATTGTTCAAGTGGTATTGTTTCTAAGCATACTAATTTTTTGCAGTAAGTTTGTTATTTATGTTAATGTTTGAAATGTGTATGCATTTGTATTGATGGTAATCATGCATTCATACAGGGAAGCACGGATCACTATGAGTATAATATATATTTTTTACTTTTCCTAAGAGTTCCAAATAAGTCTTAATAACAAAAGTAACTTTATGAAAGTGAAAAATAGGGAAAAAATACTTAAAATTCTGTTTTCCGTTTCTTGAAATTTTCTTGCGCCTCACTACTGCTCTCTAGTGGCTGAGTCCAAAAATACCTTTTTACCAAGAAGCTGCTCTTGACAAGTAATTATTGTATTTGTGGCAGAAGACTGGTTTAAATATATGTATGTATATATCACTAGTAGTTTGCAGAAAAGTTCAAAATAGTAATTTAATTTCATTTGTAATGAATTCTTTATGGGTTTAGAGTCTTGAATTTCCATTTCTTTAAAAGTAAAAGACAAGTTGGGTGTGAGACCTGAACCTAGAACTGGTAAATAAGAGCTAAAGTCAAAGCCATTTAGAACAGATTGCTCAAGCCTTAGAAAATTTAAATGATAACTGTAAAGTGTGTATATTTTTTAAATCATCATCTGTAGTGTAGTTCATTTTAAAAGTCTTAAGTGATATGATTAGTATTTAGTTTCTAGTTCCCTAGATTCTTCCTCTGTATAAAAATATGCATAAATTAAAAGCATAAATTATATAATGTTTTACATACTATTCTGTGACCCACATTGTTTTTTTTTAATTGAACTATCATGGGTGTTGTTATTTCATGTCAGTCCCTATGTTTATCTGCTTGTATTCATCTTGGTTGAAAGCAGGTATTTAGATAAGTGTGCAAGGAAGTTTATCAAGGAATATTTAGAATTGCAAAAAAATTTGTTTTGAATTTTTTTGAGTTTGTCAATAACAGACAATTGGTTAAGCACTCTTCACTCCATACGTCACACAATTTCATTAACTGTTTTGCATCTTTACTGACTGGCTCTTTCCAGAATAATCCTTCAGTAAACATCTGTTTTTACACACACACACACACACACACAGTTTAACCACTTAAAAGCACGTGAGGCACTTGTAGAACTATTTTGTACCATAAGACAAGAAATTCTTGTGTTCTGAAAAATTAGCTAAGAACTGTGTTTAAAAGTGAGTGAAGTTGCTCAGTCGTGTCCAACTCTGTGACCCCATGGACTGTAGCCTATCAGGCTCCTCCATCCATGGGATTTTCCAGGCAAGAGTGCTGGAGTGGATTGCCATTTCCTTCTCCCAAGTTTCTGACAAATTAAGAAGAAATATTATGTAAATTTTAGTTCAGAAAAGTTTTGTTTTTTTTTTTAATCTTGGATTTTGACTTTTTTCTGTTTTTCTTCCTCACCTAAGTATTGTATTGAGTTATGCCTATATGTGCTACTAATGATTTGTGGCGCTCTGAGAGTATAAAGTTTGAAAGTATTTTATTAGTATTCTGCAGATGAGAAATTAAAAGGCAAACAGTATATTCTCTCTTTGTTGTTATCTACTTTGCTTAAAATTTTCTCAGTGTGTGTCTTATCAGGTTCTAAAATAATTAAAATTTTATTTGGAATAAATATGGTTATAATTGTTTTTATATTGTTACAAATAGTTGTAAATATATACTAAAAGACTCCTTATTCATGGTAGAGTGTTAGTATCCAAATACCAACATATAAGGGCTTATTGGGTTCAAATACTAAAGAGAAAATAACATTCTCTAGGGTATGCTGGTAATCATGTTCATATCACCATATTTTTTTATGAGGAATTTTGTTTCAGTATACATAAACATTTCTGAATTAGTTTGTACATGGAACACTTGTTTTGCTCAGATTTAAAATTTAACACTCACAAAGCCTAGTCTTGGAGCATACGACTTTTTTCTTTTTTTTAAAGTCACTTCATTTTTTGTATTTGAAGAACATTGAAGAAGACTTGTTAATCCTATTCTGGCCATGATGAGCAGCTTGTCATAGTTGCTTGTCTGTTTCCACTAGATTGCTTCTGGAAGACAGGAGAATTTTTCTTCCTTGTATCCCTTAGCTGTGGTAGTTAGTTTTTCATTTTCTTTTAATTTTACATACCAATCCAACTTTCATAATCAACTATGACATGAAGTAATATGTGCTAATATTTAAAATTAATATATTGTTTTATTCTTAGGGTTATATGTTAATTATTAATAGATAAGGCCTTTGCTGCTGTGTTGATTATTTCATAGAAACTGACTGAAACTCTTGTATTTTCTAGTTTATAGACTCTGCTGAAGGAAGGGTAAACATCTGGCTTTTTAAACGTTAACCATCATAAAATTACTGAACTACAAAGAATACGAAATCATTGATTGATTATTCATTTCATTTAACTGCTGCATCAAAGGTTTCTGGCAGAAAAAAAGCATAAAAATAACATAAGCAATTTTTAAAAGCGTGATTATGTTGAAGCACAAATTTTTTCTGTGGAGGAAACATAAGAGTTTTATAAAATTGTCTATTATTTTGTACAGAATGTTTTAATGATGATTGTCCTCTTAGTTTTGTTAACATTACTTAAGCTCTAAGGCAATGAAAAATCAAAAAGGCCAAGACTCTAAAATGTAACTTTTATTTTCCTTGTTGCCTTGACATACAATGTGTTCTGTTTACTTCCAAAGTCAAGAAGAAGAAAGTGAAGATGAAGAAGATACTCAGAGTTCCAAATCTGAAGAACATCATTTGTACTCTAATCCAATCAAAGAAGAAATGACTGAGTCCAAGTTCTCTAAGTACTCTGAAATGAGTGAGGAAAAACGAGCTAAACTCCGTGAAATCGAGGTTAGTATTGCATTGAAGTTTAAACTACACTGTACCTTCTTCCACCTTCTCCACCAAACTGTGCTTCTCTCAGCATCACACCTTGGTCCATACTGTTCCCTCTCTGTCTGGAACCTTCATACCTGCTATCTTCCTTCAGGCCTCTTAGTTCAAGCACCTCTTCTGTCTTGGTACCCTTTTCTTAACCTTCTGGCTTTGCTTACTTCTCCATATTAGTCTGTTATGATTTTACATGTATTGTGTTGTGTATATTTATGTTTTTTTCCCTTGCTTGCTTGTTTAATGTCTGTATTCCCCTCTAGGCTGTGATTTCTGTGAGGATAAGGGACCCTTCACATGTCTGTTGTCTGTTGACGATCATATCTTCAGTGCCTAGCACATAGGAGACCATCTGCAGATACTGATGTAGTAGATTATATCTCACCTTATGAGACCCATCATATTAGAGCATACATAGTATGTAATAAACGTGAAATCTTTTCTGGCACATTCAAGTTATGTATACATCACTCAAAATTTTTAAGTGTCTGCACAAGTGATGGGGAGAGAGTAGACATTGGGGCTTAACCATAAGAAGGAAGAGTCCAAACTCTCAAGACTTCTCTGTCTCCATGCCCTTCCATTTTGTGATGTCTTTTAAAAATTTCCAAAGGTATTCAGACATGTCAGTGAGGGGAGGGTTTTGTAATGGGAGCCTTTCTTATTTCTTGCCCCCAGATGATGAAACATTCCCAGTAGATGTTAGCAATAGTGTAGCAGTCAGTCCTTAATCTCAAAAGTGTACATGAGAGTGAATTGTAACACTTTGTCCATTCATTTAACAGTATTTTATATACTTACTGTGTATCTGTGCTTACCTTTATTAACTTGTAATACCTTCCATGTTGTAATTTTATTTTTATTTATTTATGTATTTTTCGTTGCGCTGGGTCTTTGTTGCTGCATGGACTTTGTCCAGTGGTGGTGCACGGGCTTCTCCTTGCCGTGGCCTCTCTTTTTGAGAAGCAGCACAGGCTGTCAGCGTGCAGGCTTCAGTAGTTGCAGCACATGCATTCAGAGTACAGGCTCAATAGTTGTGGTGCACAGGCTTAGTTGCTCCTGCATTGAACCTATGTCTCCTGCATTGGTGGGTGGATTCTTTACCACTGAGCCACTAGGGAAGACCATACCGTACCATATTAATTACCAGTTTGCATTTCTCCGCCACCTGCTATTGGGCTGGTACAAGTTCTTGCCCACCTCTTTCTCAGATATCTATTACCAAGCCGAAAACTAGAGAAAGCATTCATTTTGTTTTAGCCTTACACAGAATCAGTATGATGTCAGTTACAAGTAGGATTTTCAGAATTAGTAAGTTGATTTATTTTTCCTGAGATATATACATTCTTTATAAAATTTTCAGGAAAATAAGATGTGTTATCTCAGTGAATGCACTCACCTGTGGACCTTTTTCAAGCTGCTCATGACCCTTCTTAACTTTCAGAACTCCTCCCAGTCTTACTGAACTCTGCCTCACTGACCTGATAGAAGTACTGGAGTAGAAACAAAGACTGAGGTCAATTAAAAAAAAATGTATTTTCTTGATAATTGAACTGTCTTCTTACAAATACCAAAATAGACTAATTCTTAGTGTTCTGTTTTTCTCTTGATTTGAAAGAGAGCCATGTGATTTTAACTTTTTGGTTAATTTGGATGATTCTACACTGTATATGTATGTATATGTACTGTACATGCATGTACATACACCAACACACCTGTATATGTATATATATATATTTTTTTCTTTCCCCCTATTTTATATGCTCTTTGATAATCTGGCTTCTCTTTGCTACTCAGTGATTGTCTTTCTTGTTCTTATAGTGGCCACCCTCTCACAATTTACTTAACTCTTTGGGGATTTGGATGGTGAGCCAAAAATCTGATTTTAAAATGTAGCTCTTGGCTTTGTTTTAAAATTATCTATTCTTTTCCTTTATTTACTCTGAGATTTAGTCATGTGGAGTAAGGGTCCACAACTGGTGGCCAGTTTGAGCTAGAACTCAGGGCTCATGAGCTTTATTCATGTACTGTCCCTTCTCTGCCCCTAAATTCGAATGTCAGTTTCTGAATTTAGAATTCAGTGAATACCTTTTTATTGGTGCTCCCTTAAATGAAGAATAAAATTCTAATTAGTTTTATTATATACTACAATATATATAGTATGTGTATAAGAAAGTGAAAAAGTGGAAGTGTTAGTTGCTCAGGCACGTCCAACTCTTTGCCACCCTATGGACTGTAGCCTGCCAGGCTCCTCTGTCCATGGAATTCTCCAGGCAGGAGTATTGGAGTGGGTAGCCTCCAGGGGATCTTCCCTACCCAAGGATTGAACCCACATCTCTTGTTTGGCAGGCAGACTCTTTACCACCTTAGCAGTTTTTCTTTTTAAAAGCCTTTCTCGTCCCTAAATGTATTGTAACAAAGATGTCTATAGCTGAACCTTTTTTATCATGGAATTAATAAAAACCAAAGATTTATGTTATAAAATATTGATGTTTTCTGCAGAGCACTTAGAAAATACGCAGTCATGTGATCATACAGTGTTTACTGGAAGCAAGTTTGTAATCTTTCAGATTTCTGCTTAGAACAGTGCCTGGGCTGGAGTTATTGGAAGAGAGGAACACTAGGTGGGGAGCCAGGTGAAGGGTCTTCTTTGTTACTGAAGTAGAAAGATCCCTTTTCTGCCCTGACCCCTGAGGAAGGAGTGAATAGTTGAAGGGAAAGGTGATATACTTGAGATGGCCAGCAAACCATTGCACGGGCTATTCTCTTTTGAGTTGGGAACCTTTGTGGCATGTTTTCTTGGGCACCCTGGACTTGTGCTTGTGCCTGAGTTAGGCCACATCAGCAGGATCTGTAACTAGGGATTTTATAGTGATTTTTCAAAAGGTACTGTAGGGATCCCTTTCACGTGAGTAACATTCAGGTTGTTTGACTCTTGCTTGCTTAACTTTTAAACTGATTTGCCACAAATACATTCTCTGGAACAGCCGTTTTAGTTATGGGAGGCTTCACACAGTGATGAACTTGAAAACTTGCCCCCCCGCAAGCCCCCACCCTCTTTTACCTTACATCTTACTATCTTTTTAAATGTAGTTGTTAACACACACACACACACAAAATGCAAGTACTTTTTAATAGTTTTAAGGAAAGAGAAGAGAACCTCAAAGCTCTGATTATAAATGATCCTGATAATAGAAGTAGAATTAGGTAGAAAAGGGGCAAAAATCTGGAAACTTAATGTTCATGAAGTAAAACATGATGAAAATACCACTTTGAGTGGAAGTTATGGCTTGTTTCCAGTCTGCTGGAAAGTCTCATTTGTAGTGAAGGAAAAAACTAAAACAAGTGAGGTCTTGTTTTTTTAAATACAAGTAAAATAGTAGCATTTAGTCCATTTACAGGGCATAACTGTGAAATAGGTAAAGAAGTTTGCATCTGTAATAATTGCGTCAGATAAGTGTGTTCCCTCTCACTGCCTAAAGTGAAACAAGATTTTACAGGTTTGGGACTGTAGTCCTGTGGTACCATCCAGGATCATCTAAATCCTCATGCCTAACTGTATATTTGACTTCCCTTAGTTCACTCACAGTCACAGTGCACACACACACACACACACGTAAAATCAGCTAGCAATCTCTTGATAAACTGGAGGTGGTCTACATTCCTTTGCAAATAATGCTGTAGTGAATACTTTTGTACAAAAAACTTTGTTCATATATGAATAAATTACAGGAAATGGGAATTTTTCTGTTTTCTTTTAAATCACTGTATACTTAGTGTCTTTAAAAGTACGTTTTGAATATGGTTTAACCTTTTCTGGATGTCTTGATGCTGAGTGATTAGACTCTCCTGTAAACAGAGTGAAATTTTACTTCAAGCTATAGCTTTATGAGCTATAACCAGAATGCTGCTCTCTTTGATTGTTTTAATAGTTGTTTATCCCCTGTGTTCTGCTGACTGTCTTACCTTGGTGGAAGTTACGCTTACCTTTAACAACATTACCTTTCTAATTTGGGGTCAGTTCAGTTCAGTCGCTCAGTCGTGTCTGACTCTTTGTGACACTATGAATCGCAGCACGCCAGGCCTCCCTGTCCATCACCAACTCCCGGAGTTTACCCAGACTCATGTCCATCCAGTCGGTGATGCCATCCAGCTGTCTCATCCTCTGTCATCCCCTTCTCCTCCTGTCCCCAGTCCCTCCCAGCAGCAGGGTCTTTTCCAGTGAGTCAACTCTTCGCACGAGGTGGCCAAAGTATTGGAGTAAGTTGGGGTACCAGATACCAAATTCATTCTCATTATGTCAAAGAATAGCTACGTTCTCAAGGGCATGAGGCACAGGTCTTGGTTTTCAAGTCATCTTGTGTGGCTGTGCAGAGAGCACATGGGCCTGTGCCTGATCACTTGAATTCTGCAGTTGGGCTTGTCTCACAAGTGGCCTTCAGATTAGGGAGTTATATACACTGATGTTATGTTTTGACTGAATCCTAGTGAGTTACTGTATGTTTTTATGTTTTATGTTGCTATTTTTGTTTTCCCTTCTTGTACATGTTTCAAAGAAGAAAATATTTTTTTAAAGGAGCAAAGTACTGCTTGAGAAGCTATAATGATTAAAAAGATTTATTTTAAAAATGTCTTATTTCACAGCTCAAAGTTATGAAGTTTCAAGATGAATTGGAATCTGGAAAAAGACCTAAAAAAGCAGGCCAGAGCTTTCAGGAACAAGTAGAACACTACAGAGATAAACTTCTTCAGCGAGTAAGGAATAAGTATACGCAATTATGCATTTTTCAGTTATTTGTTTGACTGCCTATAATATTGATATATTGGTGTATTTAAGGAAGAGAATATTTCAAATTATATCCATAAATGCTGAATAATGGTAAATAATTAGGAACTTTTGGAATTTGATGTTTTATAGTTAGTTCAGCTTGGAAAACAGTTTCAGAACAACACCATGCTCTTTTATTCTGGATCCTTGTGGAGCATAACATCCTGTTAAGGACGTACTTTCAGAACTGGAAGGTACAATAGAAAGAGTCACATTTGTGACCAACAACCCTAAGTAGTGGCACAGAGACAGAGATGGAGTTAGGACTACTCTTACATTTTGTCCAAGGAGGAACAGCAAGGGGTAGAATACCTCATCTGTGAATTCTAAGCTTTTGAGGGACCTTGTATTCTTATACATCAAAAGATATGTAGGGATATACAGGGAATTTTAACACAAGAAGCCCACAGGATAGTTGTTGAAAGAACCTAGGAATTTTATTGATTGGTACTGTTATTAATTTTTACCTACATCTTGACTGTCATTAGAAAAAAGGATGATTGAGAGAAATAGCAACAAGTAGAAGGGAGCTTAGAGTCATCCAAAGCTCTTCACGTTGATGGGAGCAGTGGTGTGGTAAAGCAGCTGTGGTGCCGCACAGCGTGTGGACTCCTGCTGCTGCTCTGCTCTGCATGCCTGGGCACATCACTGAAACCTGCTTTTACTCAGTGAAGCTGGGTTAATGGTCCAGTTTTTGCAGGATTGTGAATTAGATAATTGTGTATGTGTGTGTTAAGTTACTTCAGCTGTGTTTGACTCTGTGATCCCATGGAGTATAGCCCAACCAGGCTCCTCTGTCCATGGGGATTCTCCAGGCAAAAATACTGGAGTGGGTTGCCATGCCTTACTCGGGGGGATCTTCTTGACCCAGGGTTTGAACCTGCATCTTTTGTGTCCTGCATTGGCAGGCAGATTTTTTACCGTTAGCACCACACACGCAAAGAATTAAATAATAATTAACATTAATTTTTTATTATTAAAGTGTTTAAAATATCATAAGTAAACTGTAGTCTGATTCCTGTGAAGTATCAATCAGAAAAATGTAACCTGCAGATCACCAGAGGAAGTTGGTCTCTTCAACATCACTTTGTAAATTTGTCCTCAGTAGTTGTATTTGGAAAAAAGATACATGAGATTAAAAAAAAAAAAGATGTTATATATCTGAACCCTGTTGAGTCCCTTTGGGGATGGTGGCAAGTGTTTGATTTGCATGGAAGACTGCACCTTGAGGTGCCACATTATTACCATTTTAGTCTCCTTGCCCTCCATGGTTATAATTGGAAGAAAGAATGTGTTTTTTTGAAGGCATAGGCCAGGGGTCAGCAGACTATAACCATCATTTCATTTTTGTTAATAAACTTACTAGAACACAGCCATGCCCCTTCAGTTATTATATATGTATTATCTGTAGTAGCTTTTGGACTATGGTTATAAAGTTGACAGACTGTAGCCCACAAAGCAGAAAATATTTACTACTTGGCCCTTTACAGAAAACATTTGCCAACATCTGGTATGGGCTTTGTATCAGGTATTGGTTACCTTTCTTGATGCATACAAATCATAGAGAAATTTAATTGTTTTGTTTTTTAATTCTTGTTTTTGAAGAGCTCAGTTGGCTTTGTGGGTTCATTGTTGGTAGCCACTCCCTTAATTATCAATAGCAGTCATAATTTTAAGTGAGAAGTGGCAGTTGTAGCAGTTGGGGATAAGCAAATAAGTAATTTTTCTGGTTTATGCAATTATGTAGTCAATTTGTACTTTTATATTAGGACTTATAATTTGTACTTTTATAAATTTCCAATATGAATGATACTTGTTTCCCACTATTAATACTAAGACTTTTTGCTAGACATTTATTGTGAATAAATCTTTTTCCTTTTTAGTATATTACTTTAATAAGTGCTTTCCTTTGATTAAGTCAACTTGCTGTGCAATTAGAATCACTATTGACAGTTTTATTGTAGTCTGAGATGGAAAGGTCATCATATTGTTTTTCCAATTTGTTTAAGTGAAGGGACAGCACTCTTTAAGAGCCCTGACTCTAGAGCTTTGGCTCAGATCCTGACTTCATTCCTGTAGGACCTTAGGCATGGCACTGAGCCTTTATAAGGCTCATTTTTCATGTTTTGAATAAGGATAATACTATTCATAGGCATGTTTTGAAGAATTACATGCAGTGGTATATGGAAAGTTGTTCATTAATTGCTTGGCCTATGGTAGGCATTCAGAAAATACTCAGCCACTGTTGCTGGTATCATTATTAATCCAGTATAAGTAGAGAAGTAGAAGAAATGACTGGCTTTCCGGAAGAGTAGGTATACTTTGAGTAGTAATTTTATAAATAGTTAACTAGAAGGGAAAATATTACTACATAAATGAGATTAACCAGATTGGTGTTTTTTAATGACTAAATATTTCTTTGAAAAAAAAAAAAAACAGGAGAAAGAGAAGGAATTAGAAAGAGAGCGAGAAAGAGATAAGAAGGATAAAGAAAAACTGGAATCTCGATCCAAAGACAAGAAGGAGAAAGATGAATGTACTCCAACAAGGAAAGAAAGGTATAACATTTCTCATTTAATGCCTATGCTGGCTCTAGGATTTGGAATCGTGTTTCATTTTGTAATATTTTCATCACTGGAACCAACAGATTGGAAAAGGTTTTTTTGTGTGTATGATAAACGTGTTTGGGTTCTGCCTGCAGAAGGCAGAATTAGCTGAGCAAAGGGGCATTTGGCACTTGGCTTAGTTACCTGGGACATACATCCCTTGACATGGTTTATAAGGTACCTTAGCCTTAGTTCAGGGCAAGAATTCAGTTACAGTATTAGGTATCGAACCTAAGGCTTAAATAACTAAGCAGCTTGCTAGATCTTACCTCCAATATAAGCTTTTCTTTTGTGCTGAGGCTGCTACCTGTAAACTTGAGTCTCCCAGTCCTGTTTGTTAAGGGAAATTGTGTACTTAGGCTGTAGGGACTTGGTCCTCACTTTTAAGTCTTCATTCTAATCAAAATCATTTCTCTTGTAGTTTTTATTTCTTACTTTCACAGTTCCTAAATCTCTGATTAGTAGAGAAAGTTCTTTAGAATTGAGATTTTCCTAATAAAAACCAAGCAAATGCAAATTAAAAAATTTTGACTTAGTCACTCTTCATATAGTTATAAGATCACATGGTTATACTAATTGGTAAAGTAGTAAATCTATCACTTTTTTGTCATTTATTATTATCTTGATATACGAGTTCTAGAAAAGTTACAAGAATGCTATAAAGAATTTCCAGATACCTTTCACCTTCATTCCCGCAGTGTTAAAAGTATTTCTCCTTTTGCTTTATTTTCTTCTTCCTCTTCCTTTCTCCCTTCAACCCCAATCATTTAAGAATAACTTGCTTACATGATGCCCCATTTACATACTTAACCACAGTAAAAGTTTCCAGATTGAACAAAAAGAAAAAATTTTCAAGAGCAAGAAATTAACATTAAAAAAACCACTATTATCTAATCAGAGACCTTGATGGAATTTTGTCCATTGTTCCAATAATCTCTCTTAGAGCAGAGAAAAATCCAGTTTAGTTGAATTCAGTTTTTGTGTCGATCAGCCTATCTTTAAGACTTTTTTGTTCTAAGTATAAAAAGGCTTTGAATGTTGTTAGAAAATAACATTAATAAGGTTAGTGAAAATAAAGATAGTGTAAACTGATAGGAATTAAAAGCTAATTTAGTAGAAGGAAAATGATATACCTGATCCTTTGCTCACTTACGGGATGTTTTGGGGGCTTTGTTCCATAGGAAAAGGCGACACAGTACGTCCCCTAGCCCATCTCGCAGTAGCAGTGGTAGACGAGTGAAATCCCCATCACCAAAATCGGAGCGATCAGAGCGTTCAGAAAGATCTCATAAAGAGAGCTCACGGTCCAGGTCATCTCACAAAGATTCTCCTAGAGATGTTAGCAAAAAGGCCAAAAGGTAAACACAAGTCATTTTTTTGTAATATTTCAAATGCCAGTTTCCTTGTCATTCCACCAGCTTTTGAAAATAATTTGTTTGGCAGCCATTTTTGAAAGGATTTTAGAAAACCAAACAGATATACTTTCATTTTAGATTCTTCCTTTCCATCTCCCCACCCCAGTCTACTCATGACTAAAGCACAAGAAAGCTTCCAACACGTAAAGACCAGCCAGGAATTTTAAGCATCAGTTTTCTGTGGAGTAGGAGTAGCTGCTTTTCTTTCCTTTCTGTTCTTTAGTTTCTATGGAATAGTCTTTGGTTTTTGTCAAGGCTGAAAGAAAAATACATGTTCCCTCCCCACCCAGCAGTAATCTTATTAGTAAGTTCTTGGGTAGACTTGTGGACATAAATACCATGGACTGTTTCTTCAGCATTTAATTTAGTGTGTTCTATACCTTTTTCCTCCAAGTTCCAGAAAGGTGATTTAGAAGTGTTTTGTTCATAGAGTTTTCCTGAGAGCTGAAACTGCTTTTTATCCTAAAATGTTTTTATTGTAGCCATTTTTTAGTAAAATTTTTCTATAACAGATAACTCTTTTTTCTGAATGGTACTTGTGCATATATTATATATATATACATTCATGAAAATTATATAATTATTTGTTTTGGTAATTTTAATGCATAGCACTTACAGAGTGCTGTCTTTCCCTTGAAATTGCAGTAGTTGGTGCTTTTCCTGAAGATAGGCTGCAAAGCCACTGCGTTCAAAAGTTTTGTGAATGATGTTGGATGCCATTTTGAACTTTGGCTTATATAATCTGGGGAGCTGTTAAAATGCAGATTTCAAGAGTTTGAGTCAGTAGAGCAGTGGTAGGGCTCGGGAGTCTGTCTTGCCATGCCTGCTACCGGTGATCACTGATGTGGTGCATAGGAAGTACAAAATGTGTGTGTGTGAGAGTGTGTGCATACAGTAGGCACAGTATAAATCTGGAAAGTTTACAGCCTTTTTTATTTCAGTGACTTTCCTTGTGCCCTGTTAAAGATCATTTTAGATAATTTAAGGATAATTTGTTTTGATCACGTGAGTACTTTGGTTAAATTGTTTTTGTTTGTTTCCTCAGATCTCCATCTGGTTCAAGGACACCTAAAAGATCTAGGCGATCACGGTCTAGATCCCCTAAAAAATCAGGGAAGAAATCCAGATCCCAGTCCCGATCTCCACACAGGTCTCATAAAAAGTCAAAGAAAAACAAACACTGACATAAATTTTTAAGATGCTGTCACTTATTGGAAATGCGATTTTGTTTTGTGCCTGAATGGTCTGTTTTTTTAAAAAAACGAAAAACAAAAAATCTAATGAAAGAGCATTCCTGGGGTTTTTATTTGTTTGTGAATGCATGTGTAAACTCATAAGTAACTGCATCTGTAGACCTGTTGTTGTTTTATATTGTATAAATTACTTTTGTTGTGGCTGTTTCTCAAGATGAAATTTTTATTGTGCTAATGAATTTCATCAGAAATGTGTATAATGGATCTGCTGGCAGTAGTAGTATTTTGTTTTAGGATGTTGTGACTTAGAAAAAATAATACAGATGTCTTCCCCCCTTTTGTAGCTTTGACAATTTGAATTAGATTTCAAATAAAATCTGAACAGAAAAATTAAATGTTGTTTTTTTGCCCTGTTGATGACATCAAGTCCCTTAAAATCCTGCTAAGTGAGTTTAGCACTTCCGTTGTGTTTCTTACACCTAATGCACTTTACAAGCTTCACTCTTCAAGTAGCTAAAGTTTTGTATTTGCTAAGATGACTGTCAAAATTGAGGGACCCAAGACTCATATTTGGTAGGCTTGCCAACCAATTTCTTGGGTAATGTTCCCTTAGGTAATACTAGTACCCAGAGATCAAGAGAGTAGGCAGATATGCGTGGTCTTTTGTTAATGGTATGCCTGGCTAAAATCTCTTTTTTCAAAGAAGCAATATGATTTCGGTACACTTAACCCATGTCCTGAACAACTACTTATTGGGGAAAAATTAAACTTCCATCTTTTGATTTAATTTTCTATCATTAGAAAAATGTATTTAAAAGAATTTAACAGTAATTGGCCATAGAATTTTTTTTATGAAGGTTGCCCTTTTATAGCCCTCTGTAGTCTCTCTTTCAAACACTGGTATCAGAATATTTCTACAAGGTTCTGTTTAAAGCACCTTCATTGGTTTTTTGTTTTTAAAGGGTTTAGTTTTAGGTTTAGCTTTTAAGTAGAATTTTAAAATGATATAAATTTTTATGAAACATAACACCCAATGGTTTGTAAATTAAAGATGCAAAAAGTTGATTTAAACCATTTTCAGAGTTGAAATCTGTTGTACAGTGGGGATAAATTGCAGTGTGAGGAAGACATAAGAAAACTTATGTAATGTTGAACATAATATCGCTACAATGTAATAAAGGGTCATGTAGACTTGAACTGATGCTACTGTTTGTGAACCTTGCTTTCAGTTTTTCATTTAGACACTTTTTACAGTGATTTGATGGTTTTTTCCCTTCTTAATAGAGTAATGGTTCTAATAACAGATTGTTCTGAGTTAGCTTGTTTTTTAAAAGTATCTTTTCAAGTTGTACTTGGTCTTGCCTAGTCACAAAATTAAAAACCTGTACTCATGATTTGAAGGGTAGGAATATTACTGAGCATTGAGGCATGTTATTTCCAAACTGGGCAAACCTACAAAAGCTGTAGAAATGTGTCAAATTATTTTACTTAGTGGTTCTTAACAACATGCACTATTGCTTGAAAGTTATTTCCTTATCATTCACTCTTTTGTTTGTCCATATTGATAGGCATTTAGTTAATTACTAAATGTTGCTTAGAATAATTAAACATGAACATTTGGTGCTGGTTTCTAAAAACCTACAAATACAGCCATTTTTAAAGAACCTGTTTTTCTCCCTTGTTCACTGCCTGGGAGAATGGAATTTTATATAATTACTGTTGCAGAAATAATAATAAGGTAGAGTTGCTGGTGATTGTGGGCATTCCATCATCATTGGTATCTAGTATAGGCTTAGAAATGATTAGTCAGGAAGTGATTTTGCCAGTCAAATTGCAAGTTATGCTTATTTTTCTGTCTCTTAAAAAAGTAGCCTGGAGAAGCAGGAGTGAGAAGACATTGTTAGGTCGGTTTTGAGTGCTTATTTGTATTTTTTTCTCTACTGCAGTAGAATTTAGCAATTCTTTTAATCTGCATCTAGATATGTAACAAACATCTTTATTTTATGCAGTGGGTAAGACTGACTTCCTTTTGGGTGATGGATGGGGATTCTGTAGGCTTGATAGAATATGTATTCTGTGAAGCTTGCTAGTGTTCATATTAGATTGTACTGAATTTTTTTTTTTTTTCCTGGAATTGCAAGTGGTATTGTTAGATAATTTCCAGCTTTACTTAATGAGAAAATATCCAGAGTAAGTGTGTTTAATTCTCTATGGATTCAGTGAAAGCTTAATGGTCAGAAATTGGTGAATGGGACGGGGGGAGATATTCCACCATATTTTTATAAAAGCATAGTATTCATTGCTTCTTGTATAAAGAACACTTAATTAGCAGAATTTCTGCAGGTTCATGAAAATGTTTGTAGGCATGGCTGTTCAGTTATAGGAAGTATCCTGTTCCAGTTCTATGACATGTCTATCCTCCCCAACAGCTACATGTAGGAGGAAATCCTCTGTTACCTACTCTTTATAAAGGGCGTGGCTTAAACTCTTCCGCTCCAACATAAACAGGTATTCCTTACTAGGTTAATACCATTTAATCGCTCTCTTTAATAGGTGAGAGAGAAAAAATGGTCCTTTATTTCTTATCAAAGAGAGGCCTAAGGTTGAAAAGAATCATGTCTATGAATCTTTTCTTTGATTTTGTATTTTCTTATTACTGTTAGTAGGTGTATAGGCACTTCTGAACTGTGACCTGTTGAGAAGTTAGAGATGAAAGAACTAAAACAAAAAGCCCTGACCCAAAGGAATGCCTAGATTTGGCTCAAAGTGTTCTTGCCATTTCTGCTAAAGTGTGCAGAAATTACTGTACACTGACCTAATTTTTCTTTATTACAGACCATTCCTGTGGGCTTACCGTGAGACTTTCATCCCAATTAAAGAATCTAAGAGGGAGGAAATGCTTACGACTTTTGCATTTTTCCCCCAAACTTTAATATTCTTGAGTACTTGAATATATTTTTAACAGTTATAATCATGATCTAATATAGGTTATTAGAAATACTCTGTACATATTTGTCTCCATTATGTTCATAAGTTCTGAAAAATTATATGACCATGGTAATAGTTTATGATTATTAAAAATAAAATAAGTCTGTATTGTCAAAGTAATTAACCCATTTTGATAATCACAATAGTGTGATTTCTTTAGCAGAGAAGGTTGTTTTTTAAAATAAATAGTACCACTTTTTTTCTAAGAAAATAAGAGCTTTTTTTCTTTGTTGTTTTCCTCTTCTATTATATGTTAATGGAAAAGCTACAGAAAATTCAGTGCAGGTACTAATGAAGACACTAATGTAAGTTTAAAGGAACATGACTGTAAAAACTCACGAAATGCTTGGTTTGTTCATATTTCACAGGCATGTTTTAGAATAGATTTTAGATGATATTTCGTTCATTTTCCTTTCGGCATTTTTCTTTATTTGTTATCAACTTCCCAGGACTTATATAAGACACAAATACAAATCCCAGGGGAAGTGTTGTGATGCTGGACTAGAAGGTGGGAATGCGCTGCTGACCAGAGTGAGCCATGTTCCAGTGTTGAAAATTCTATGCCTCAAGTGTTTATTCAGTACCACCTCATGGAGCTTCAGTGTACACAGATCATATGTGTAATTGGTTATTTATACAGTTTTGTAGATGTGTAGATAAAAAGCCCTCATTCATTTTTATATGTAATTGTGCTTGGAGTATGTGTTTTGTTCTTTTGACTTCAGCAGGCTCTTGTATGTTGTATCTTTGGTGATTTGAAATATCAGGAAAGACAACTTTTCAGAATTGAGAATAATACAGTTGAAATCAGCTCAGCTGAAATACTCTATGGCAAAACTAAATTTCTTTTGGGTGAACTGATTCCATCATTTTAGTTACTCTTGATGTAAGGATTCAGTTTATTGTGGAGCTGCTTTCCAGACTGTCACTTTATAGTTTTTCTACATAAAGATTATATAGTTGCAAAGGTTGTGGAATTTCCCTTTTGTTGTTGTTTTTTGACTTTGAATTACTTTAATAAAATACATTGTTTTCATAGCAAACTTTAGACTGTTCATGTAATTTTCTCCATACAGCTTTTCTAACGTAAGCCCAGCAAACCATATCTGGTTTTCAGCAGCTTTCTCCCAAGTGAAGTAAATGATGTGTCTTATTTATCAGTTGTAGCTAAAATGTTCTACGTTTTTACATATTTAAACCATAATAAAATATTTTCATGATAGATAATTTTTTTGATCAGGAAATTTCATTTTCTTTTTGGTTCCATTTTTTAAAAGTTCTGTTTGATTGAGGATGTTTTCAAACATACATGAAAGTGGAATAATAGGATGAGCTTCCCTGGTGCCCATCAGTCTACAGATGATCCACTTACTAGTCTCTAAATGACATAAGACATAACTGTAGTATCATCACATTAAAAATAACTCACTGGTTCCTTTAAATTTTTTAAATTGTGATAAAATACTCATAACAAAAATCACAAGAAACAAAAAAAATCCTAACCATTTTTGTGTAGTAGTGTTTGTATATTCACATTGTTATATAACCTGTCTTCAGAACTTTTCATCTTACAAACTTAAAGCTCTATGTATTAAACAGCTTAATTCCCTTCTCCCCACACTGGGCAACCACCATTTTGCTTTCTGTTTCTGTGAGTTTGACGACTCCAGATACTGCAAATAAGTAGACTCAGACAGAGCTTGTCATTTTGTGACTGGCGTATTTCTCTTGGCATAGTGTTCCTTCAGGTTCATCCATGTGGTAGCATGTGAGTTGGTTCTTTTTTCAAGCCTACTTTTTCTTGAAAGTTTCTGTGTTTGCTTTTAAAATTAGAAAAGTTTTTTCCCAAATGGCACATTAGCATTTTCTATTTCGAGTAAAAACTGTAAAAAAGAAAACAAAGTAATACCAAGTAGATATGCCAACTACCACTTTTTTAGACATTTTTTGTGCTATGTTCTCTTTACATGATTGATTATGTGTGATATGATTTCACTTCATAATTTGGGGTACAAAATACACTTTCAAAGCATATGTGAGTTTTGAGGGACTTCTGGTGGTCCATTGGTTAAGAATCCACACTTCCATTGGAGGGGGCACAGGTTCACTCCCTGGTGCGGGAACTTAAGTTCTATATGCTGTGCAGTGTGGCCAAAACATAAATAAAAACAAATTTTAGCATTTTAAAATGTGTGATTTTGAAGCTGTTAATATAAATGACTATTCGAATGCTTTTTTAGTTTCATTGCCTGGTGAAAAGGAAACTAAAATGTTGCCATTTAGTATACTCAGTGTTTAGATTAGGTGTTAATTTTGCCACAGAGGAGGGGAAAAGCATTTGTTTTATTTATATATTTTTATAGTTTTTTCCCTATCCTTAGAAAACACAGAGCATGAAACTTTAAAGATTTATTTTCTGACTTTTGAATGAGATGTGGCATAGCGTAATGGAGAAAGAGGAAGAAGCTGGGCTGTGGCTTCATACTTGAATACCAGCTCTTTCCTACTACTAGCTTTGTGATCCTTTGGAATCTATTTTCATCTATAAAATGGCAGTAACCTTGCCTGTTTATTGTAAGGATGAAATAACATGTAAGTCACTGGTGTGTAGTTATCATGCAGTGGTAGTTAAACTTTTAGTGTTCTGAAAACTAATGATGGGAACATCTTTTAACTAAAAATAAACAGCAAAACTACAGTTCTATAGTGCTGGTACCTTTATAAGACACATTTTTGTACTTGATTTGCATTTGTGCTGTTCCTAGTCACTCAGTCCTGTCTGACTCTGCAACTCCACAGACTATAGCCCGCCAGGCTTCTCTGTCCATGTAATTTCCCAGGCGAGAATACTGGAATGGGTTGCTATTTCCTTCTTCAGGGGAAGCTTCCCCACCCAGGGATTGAACCCGTATCCTACATTGGCAGGCGGATTCTTTACTACTTACAGTTGACATTTAATTCTTAATCTTTGAGAAAGACATTTTCATTAAGTAGATTTTTAAAAATACTTTTAAACTGTCGTTTATTATAGAATTCCATTAACCAAGATTTCTGAAAGGAAGCTCATAATGGAAAATCCAAATGTAAACAGTTGAAATAGGGTATATGTGAAAAGAGCCTGGGAAATAGTATAAAATAGGATGAGGCGCTGGATTCTTTGCCCAAATGCAAAGTAAAAAAAAAAAAAAAGTTATACAAATTACCAGAGCTGAGCAGCAGTGTGCAGTATTCACAGAAGGAGTGGCCAGGGAATAGGATGAGGGAAGACTGCCAAGGTTAGTAATGTGAGGGTAATTGGACTCCTGTATTTTGTGTATGTTTGCAAGTTACAGTTTGTATTTTCAGATTATGCCAAAACAAGAAATGTATCCTAAAGCTCCTTTTAGAATGGCGAGCTCAAACTATATAGAATTTGAAAAGGAAATTATACTTTAAATTTTACTCAGGATGGTACATCCTTTAATCAAATGCACCACCTCAATTCCTGTGCACACTGGAGGGAAAATGAGTGCAGTGGATGTGGGAAAGCTTTCACGGCCAGCTCCGGCCTTCAGTATCTTCAGAGATTCACAGTGGAGAAAGACTTTATGAGTAGAGTGAATGCAGGAAATCTTTTCTTGATAAATCCAGTCTCTGATCATCGGAGAGTTCACATTGGAGAAAGCGCCTTATGAGTGCAGTGAATGAGTTTGGCAGAGCTTGGGGTGGTAACTGGGAGGACACAAGTGCAGTTATCAGGCAGCAAATAGACTATTTCTAGGAGGAATCTGAGGCACAGAGAGGGTGTGTCTTGTAACTAATATCTTCCAGCAATGGACAGGTATTTGGGATTCAATGTCGGGTTGCCTGTTTCAGGACTGGGGGAGTCTGGTCTCTGTAATCCTCTTTCCCTTCCATCACAGCTTCGGAAACTCCTAGTCCACCCTCTGTCCCTACTCTGACTCCTTAAGAGCCCTACTCATACACTGCGCTCCATGCTCAATGATCACGACTATCCACTGGGAAGAAATGCTGATGGCTTTCCTGTGAATGATCCCATTATCTACCTGGTAATGCTCCATTCCCACCACCTCTCTGCCACAGCATTGCACTGGATTTAGGGCAGCCAAGAGTGGAGGAGACTTGTATGATGCTGTATGATATCACTTATGTGCAATTTAAAAACAATACAAATGAATGCACATGCAAAATAGAAAACAAACTCATAGATTTAGGGGCTTCACTGGTGGCTCACTGATGGAAGAACCTGCCTGCCGATGCAGGAGATGCGGGTTCAATCCCTGTGTCAGGATGATGATCTGGAGGAGGAAATGGCAACCCACTCTAAAAGTCTTGCCTGGAGAATCTCATGGACAGGGAAGCCTGGCAGGTTACAGTCCATGGGATCGCAAAGAGTCGGATACAACTTAGCAACTACACAGTAATATGTCTTCAGAACATTGGTAACGATCTTTGGAGTTCTCAGCAGCTGCGCTAACAAGAGTCTAGAAGAGCAAAACTTTGATTAAAAACACTATTTGGTCCTCCATATCACTGAAACATTGGAATCAAAAAGAGTACCGCACTATCCATTGGCTACTTTGGCATCTAAATAGTTCTATTACATGAAGGGCTATTAGATCGTTTTTCTTCTTTCAGCATATTTTGTTTTATTGCTGCAATAGCTATTGGGAGTGAGCAGATTATTAAGAACATTAAGGAAGATGCTTTTCAGTTGGTTAGCCATGCTAAGGTTTTAATGGCTCAAGGGTTAAGAATCTGCCTGCCAATGCAGGTGACTCGGGTTTGATCCCTGAGTTAGGAAGATCCCCTGGAGAAGGAAATGGCAACCTCCTCCAGTATTCTTGCCTGGGAAATCCCACAAACAGAGGAACCCGTTGGGCTACAGTCCATGAGGTCAAAAAAGAGTCGGATAGGATTTAGCAACTGCTGCTAAGTTGCTTCAGTCGTGTCCGACTCTGTGCGACCCCATAGATGGAAGCCCACCAGTCTCCCCCGTCCCTGGGATTCTCCAGGTAAGAACACTGGAGTGGGTTGCCATTTCCTTCTCCAATGCGTGAAAGTGAAGTCGCTCAGTCATATCCGACTCTGCGACCCCATGGACTGCAGCCTACCAGGCTCCTCCGTCCATGGGATTTTCCAGGCAAGAGTACTGGAGTGGATTGCCATTGCCTTCTCCGACTTAGCAACTGAAGAACAACAAAACATTTTAATATAGGCTCTGTCAAACTCTTCACTCACTCCTGGGAAGCTTAGGTATCTGGGCCTATTATAGGCCTCCCTCACAGGGTGCAGTGCTGTGTCAAAAAACAAAAGGTGTTCTAAGGCTTTTTTAAATCTTTATAGTCTCCAATCACTATAATATTTTGCTAATGTGACTTTCAACTCTAAATTCCAAGATTACATATGTACCTTATGTATTTCATAGGGTGCTTATCCTCAACTTCCCCTGATACATCCTTCTTATTTTAAGAATGTATGCTCTCCAGAAAAATCTGCAGCCTGTCCAGGTCTGTGCCAAATACTATATATGTGTGCTACAAAGCAGAAATACCACTCGAGTACTTCTCAAGAGGTTTCAACGTATAAAAATACTGGTTGAATTCTGACTTGATTGCCCTAAAGCATGCTTGCTAACATGCTGAGTGGCTTGTTAAGTGTTAAGTGGCTTTCAAACTGAAGCCACTTAACCTCAGTATCTGATTCTTTGAGACCCCATGGACTGTGGCCCACCAGGCTCCTCTGTCCATGGGAATTCCCAGGCAAGAATACCAGAGTGGGTTGCTGTGCCCTCCTCCAGGGTATCTTACTGACCCAGGGATCGAACCCATGTCTCTTATATCTCCTGCACTGGCAGGCAGTTTCTTTACTACTAGTGCCACTTGGGAAGCCCAAATACTAGGCGTTTGTTAGACAAAGTCTTCAAGCCAGGAATGATCTTTTTACCTGTTTGCTGTCTTGATTGGAACTTGTCGAAACCTCAGAATATTCTTTACTTCATGTATTATGAGGTCTAATGTATTCTTTTTCTAGTGCATAATAGAACCATGACTAACAATGTATGAAGAATGAGAAAGTTTTGGTGCTAAGATAAAGCATTATTCTGCCTGCTTGTGTCTTAGAACTTATAATACCATTCACAAGTTGCATAATTCTAGATCTGTTGCTATTTCTAGAACAGCTTCTCTTGTAATAGTCTTCATGATTAACATCATTAACAATCATAGCACTTACACTGATAGTGTCCTTCCGAGTGAAGAGTAGGACCTTTGCTGACAAAGGTCTGTATAGTCAAAGCTATGGTTTTTCAAGTAATCATGTCCGTGGATATGAGAGTTGGACCATAAAGAAGGCTGAGTGCCAAAAAATTGATGCCTTCGAACTGTGGTACTGGAAAAGACTCTTGAGAGTCCCTTGGACTGCAAGGAGATCAAACCAGTCAATCCTAAAGAAAATCAGTCCTGAATATTCATTGGAAGGACTGATGCTGAAGATCAAGCTCCAGTACTTTGGCCACCTGATGTGAAGAGCTGACTCATTGGAAAAGACCCTGATTGGGAAGACCCTCATCAGAAAAGACCCTGACTCATTGGAAAAGACCCTGCTGGGAAGGATTGAGGGCAAGAGGAGAAGAAGGTAGCAGAGGATGAGATGGTTGGGTGGCATCACTGACTCAATGGACGTGAGTTTGAGCAAACTCCAGGAGACAGTGAAGGACAGGGAAGCCTGGTGTGCTGCGGCCCATGGGGGTCACAAAGAGTCAGACATGACTTAGCAACTGAGCCACAACAAGTGTGAAGAGTCAAGATGATTCTCTTAGGTACCATAGCTTATCACAAAGTTCAAAATTCTCAGCTACTCAGATTACCACAAGTGTGGCTTTCCTTGTACTTCATATATCCTTATAAAACTTGGATTATATGGAAAAAGCCTTCAAGTTATTTTTAGTGCCTGAGTACACTAATACCTACCCACCTGTCTTTGTCCTAGATTTCAGCCTTTTGTTAGTTTATCTTGATGTCCTACATGCACCCACTGAGAATCCAAAAGCCCTTGAAGACCTTGCAAAGCTCCTTATATCTATGTGGGAGACAGTGTACCTCTTGCAACAGACCCTTCTGTTGAATATAGAGGAGGATATAATGTGCTTTTGGAGAAAATAGAGGACTTGCCTGCTGCCTTCCCTCTTCTGATTGCCTTCTAGGACTTTTATTTCTCCCCACTTTGTCTGAAGCTTTCAGTTCTTTCCTTGCAGAATGTGTTGAAGACAACAAGGTAAATATGTTAAAATATCTGATCTTGCCTAAAATGATATTTCTCTCTGATTAATTTGTACAGATACTTACCTCTGACCCAAATACTGCCCAGAGCAATAAACAAGACTGGATGGGGCAAAGGCACAAAGTGTTAGATATAATCACTTCCATCACCTCATGTCTGAATGAGTCTAGTTGTCAGACACCTCAAGACCTTAGAGCTCTTTGGTTATTTTGGGTGGAATGTGATTTCTAAAGATGGATTTCTGACCTTGAGCATCTTCCACGAGGGCTTGATAGAAACTTCACAAAAGCCGAGTACCTCCTTGAGAACCCAGCTCTTTGTATTTTGTAGCCCAGCAGGATTTGGCCAAACCATACAACATAATCTCTGGACTGCAAAGACTTCTTTCAGCTTTGTCCTGTAGCAAACAGTGGCTTCCAGTCACTTCCCGGCTGTGTGGTCATGGTCACGATTTCATTATCAGCATGAGCACACCATCCACTTTACTGGGTTCATCAACAAATTGAGTATTTACTCTGCATCTGGCACTGTTCTAGGCACAGGGGGTGTAGGGTGATGTTAGAATAAGGTCTTTTTTATGGAATTTATATGCTAATAGGAAGAGCCAGAGAGTAAATCAAATAAGACCATTTCCAGTGGTAAAAGGTACTGAAAAAAAGCAGGGAGGCGAGACAGAAAGTGGGTGAGGGGTGCTTCTTTTAGATGCATGGTAGGTAGCCAAAAGTGGCTCCGTGGTAAAGAATCCGCCTGCCAAGCAGGAGACATGGATTCCATCCCTGGGTCAGGGAGGAAATGGCTACCCACTTCGGTGTTCTTGCCTGTCAAATTCCATGAACAGAGGAGCCTGGTGGGCTACAGTCCATGGGGTTGCAAAGAGTCGGACAGCAGCAGCAGTCAAAGAGGGCTTTGCAGAGCTGGTAAATTTTGCTCTGAGACCTGAGTAAGAAGGTAGCGCTGGCTAAGTGAAAATAGGGCACCAGGTGTTCCAGGCTGAGGAAGCTGCAGGAACGACTGTGTTAAGGAGGAAGCAGTGTTGATCTGGGCAGGAAGGGAAAGCTGTCAACGTGGCTCCAGTTGAGGAAAGGAAGGCATGACAGGAGGTGAGGCTAGGAAGAACTTGACAGTTTTAAGCAAGGGAGTGGTGTAGCTACAGAAGATCACTGGCCACTGTGCACAGCAGCAAGAGAAGAAACAGGTAACCTAGTTAGGAAGCTCTTGGCTGTGAAGATTAAATGATATCGTGTAAGTGAAGTGTCTAGCATTGCCCTGAGGACATAGCAGTTCTCTGATAAATAATTCAACCTCTCGTCTTATCATTTTCTTGGATCTTGTGATTCCTTTCTTCCCCACAGAGGCTAAGCATTCACTTTAAGGTTAACTTCACTTGACCTCTCTTAGACAAATTGAGCCAGATCCGGATATAGCACCTCTGTTGCTTTCAGGCTGGTACATGTTGTTCAGTTGCTAGGTTGTGTCTGATTCTTTGCAACCCCATGGACTGCAGCAGCCAGGCTCCTTTGTCTTCCACTGTCTCCTGGAGTTTGCTCAAATTCATGCATTTGAGTATTGGTGATACTATCTAACCATCTCATCCTCTGCCAACCCCTTCTCGTTTTGTCTTCGATCTTTCCCAGCATCGGGGTCTTTTCCAATGAGTTGGCTCTTCAAATCAGGTGGCCAAAGTAATGGAGCTTCAGCATCAGTCCTTCTGCTGAATATTCATGGTTGATTTCCTTAAGAATTGACTGGTTTGATCTCCTTGCGATTCAAGGAACTCAAAAGTCTTCTCCAGCACCACAGCTCAAAAGCATCAGTTCTTTGGTGCTCAGCCTTTTTTGTGACCCAGCTCTCACAAATATACATGACTATTAGAAAAACCGTAGCTTTGACTATACAGACTTTGCTGGCAAAGTGATATCTCTGCTTTTTCATACTCTTTCTAGGTTTGTCATAGCTTTCCTTCCAAGGAGCAAGGGTCTTTTAATTTCATAGCTGCAGTCACTGTCTGCAGTGATTTTGGAGGCCCAGAAAATAAAATTTGTCTGTCTGGTATTTGAGGAAATTACAAGTTGAGTAGACTGCATCAGCATTCCTTCGTATCTACAGTTCACTCCCCCCTGCGGCTACTACTGCCTGCTGCACTTTTGGGTGTTAATGGATGCTACCTGGAGAAAGGAGTGGTGTGGTCAAAGCAGTTGAGAAACATCGGGCTACATAGGCTTCTTTACAGCAGTCCTTCTCAGAACCTTGACTATGGACTATATCCCCAGACAGGAGACTTGATGTCCTATTTCCCAAACTTATCTGATCTCCAAGGGCTAAAATTCCACTGAACAGACTTTGGAAAACACTTTCAAACTGATTGGGCAACTAAATGTTTTGGGATCTGATGATCTGATTGATGGGTTGCGTCAGAGTCCTTGGGCACAAATCATAGAGACCATCTCTTGCTAAATTAAGCCAAAAGGGATTCAGTGGAAGGCTGTGTAGACTCAGAGAGCTGACAGGGCCAGGTGGAAAGCTGGATGTGGGAGTCAGGAGGCCGAGGAGGGCAGCAGGTGAGAGAGCTGGAATCACAGTGGTGGGCAGTCTGGCCAGGCCCCCTCAGGAAGGATCACAGCTCTAGCCTTGATCAGCCTCTGGGTTCTTCTACCTGAAGTTTGGATTCCAGGAAGGGGGCATTTGGTGGACCTAGCTTTCCAGTCATCAGTGTTTAGAAAACAAATAACTTGAATGGCTACAAACAATCATTTAGTGTAGTTTACCAAGACTCTATTATGAGAAACTTGGGTTATTTCCACTTTTTTCTAAATAATACTGTGATGAACATCACCATGCATAACATTTTTGTTTTCATTCTTTAAAAAGAACTTTTGGATTCTTCCCAGATATGAAATAATTGGGTCAAAGAATATAAGTATTTTAAAGCTCATGTGATGTCTATTGTCAACTTTCTTTCCAAAAATGTACTGTTTTAGACTTTCTATAATGTTGGGCAGTGGATATTTCACCACGTCTTTGCCAGCACTGGGAATTTGTGACATACTATTAAAAAAAAATAATTCAAATTGGAAGAAATTACTTGCTCCCAGCTGGGAGATTTCTGGAATCTATAAAACAGAGGGTGATTTTGGCAAGCTGCATAGATGAGTGAGCTAACTGGTCCAGTCATCTGGAAAAGTGTGTAGGTCTAAAGCAATTCCACTTGCAGGAGCCATACTGAGTGGCAGCATATTACTAGAGCTGCACTAATTTTCTCTGACATCTGAGGCAAAAGGCCAAAGACGCCCCATATGAATCTCTTGTAACTCAATTTTTAAAAAATCACTATTTTACATTATTTTTAGAAGAGAGAAATTATATAATAACTTAAGTGTAAGTCTTTGGCTTCAGCTGCTTTCAATTTTTTTTCAGTTTTGGCAAGTGAGTTTTCCACGTATGTATGTGTCTGAGTAGAGTTGTTATAGAAGATGGATCAGGGGAGATAGAAAGGAAGAAATCTTTGGTAGGTACATGAGAAAAATCAAGCTAAGCAATGCTGTGTGTCCTGTTTTCCAGACCAGGGGCCACTTAGGCAGGTTTCCATTTTTCTACTGTATCCTGAAGAGTGTTAGGAGGAAATTTGCCCTCCTCCCAGATGACTTGTTGTGAAATACTGCAAGATCCTCCTGCACTTTGTTGCTAAGTTGTGTCCGACTGTTTTTTGACCCCATAGACCAGCACACCAGGCTTCCCTGTCCTTCACTGTCTCCTGGAGTTTGCTCAAATTCATGTCCATTGAGTCAGTGATGCCATCCAACCATCTCATCCTCTGCCACCCGCTTCTCCTCTTGCCCTCAATCTTTCCCAGCATCAGGGTCTTTTCCAGTGAGTCAGCTCTTCGCATCAGGTGGCCAAAGTATTGGAGCTTGATCTTTAGCATCAGTCCTTCCAATGAATATTCAGGACTGATTTCCTTTAGGATTGACTGGTTTGATCTCCTTGCAGTCCAAGGGACTCTCAAGAGTCTTCTACAGCACCACAGTTCAAAAGTATCAATTTTCCGGTGTTCAGCCGCCTTTATGGTCCAACTCTCACATTCATACCTGACTGAAAGTGAAAGTAAAGTCACTCAGTCTCCATCCATGGGATTTTTCAGGCAGGAGTACTGGAATGGGTTGCCATTTCCTTCTCCAGGGGATCTTCCTGACGCAGAGATTGAACCCAGGTCTCCCACTTTACAGGCAGACGCTTTACCATCTGAGCCACACTCATACATGACTACTAGAATAAAAAATTGAACTTTAAGGTTCTTATCTTCCTAATCTTGTGTTTGATTAATCTAAAGAGAAGCAATATTGAACATCAAGCATGGTACGTAGCAAGGTAGAAGGGTGAACCACACCTCTGAAGCTTCTTACCCTGGTTGCCATTAGCGATAATACATCCCCAGCTTCTGGGCCAGGGAGGGGCCAGTGCTTGTGGTGTGGGTTTGTCTCTTTAACAACAGGGGTCACATAGCAGTGAACCCTGCTTTAGCCTCTACCCTCTTTACCAAAGGTCCAGAAGAAGTCCTCACATCTCCGGTAATCAGGAGAAAACCACACAGGCCCCCCTCTCTCTCTTCACAGCTTTTCACAACCAATTTGACCATTATTATCATTATTATTTTTATTAAATTTTTTTATTTTTGCTCGCACTGAGTCTTCATAGCTGCATGCAGTCTTCCTCTGGCTGCACAAACAAGGGCTACTCTTCATTGTAGTGCATGGGCTTCTTATTGCGTTGGCTTTTCTCTTGTTGCAGAGCATAGGCTCCAGGAGCTCAGGCTCCAGTAGCTATAGCCTGTGGGCTCAGAAGTTGTGGCTCCCAGGCTCTAGAGTGCAGGCTCAGTAGTTGTGGTGCAGGGGCTTAGTTGCCTCAAAGCATGTGGGATCTTCCTGGACCAGGGATAGCATCTGTGTCCCCTGCGTTGGTTTCTCGCCCACTGTACCACCAGGGAAGTCCTTGACCGTTATTATTATTTTCATCCACCAAGACTGAATTTACCCAATTCTTTAGCTCAGCTTATATTCAGTTACCATGAAGTCCCCCAGATTCCCGTGTTGTCCTTTACCTCCAACCTTCTAATTCATCTCGTGATGAATATTCCCTGTTCTGTTCAGGATTCTCAGGCCAACAGAAACAAAATCCTCTACGTCCTGTTGCTTTTTGGTTTTCATTCAGAGATGTTGCAGACACAGGAAATGTTGCTACTGTTAGACTGTGAATGCAGGAAGACAACTGGGGAAGTTCTGAAATGTGAGTTCCTGTGCAAAATGTGGCTCAAAAGTCCCTCTCCTTTTTCATAAAGACACAGAGGTCCTTGTGGATCGGGTAGCTCCTTGAGATGATTACAAAGTGCTGAAAAGTCTTAGACAACTCCTGGGGTGCCTTCTGACCACATGCATTTGAACTGGGTCAAAGCATCCTGCTGCCTAAGAGGGGAAGACATTGAGGAGCGAGGGCATTTGCATTCAAGAGGCTGCCTATTATTCTGAAAAGGATCCTGGACCGGAGTCAGGCATCTTGGGTTCTCCCATGAACTGGGTGTGTGAGCTTAGGCAAGAAATGTCCTGTCAAACCACTGTTTTCCAAACACCAGTCCACAGACTAGCCCATCAGAATCACTGGGGAGCTCTCAGAATTCAGATTCCAGGTCCCAGCACTGAGACACTGGTTCGGCAGGTCTGGGGTCTTTTCTTTTAACGTGGAAAATTAAAATATACGCAAAAGTCAAGAAAATAGTATAATGAATCCCCTCGACTACATCACTTGGTGTCAACAAATATCATTTCACAGCCTCTTTAATCTGTATAAATCCCAGACGTCATTTCAATCATACATATTTTAGTATGTTTTTCTAAAAGATACAGACTTTAAAAATACCCACAGTGCCATTATACACCAGAGAAAAATAAACAGTAATCCCTTAATATCGTAAAAAATCCTGTCAGTGTTCACAAATCCATAATTGTCTTATTAAAAAAAGTTTTCCCCCCGTTTGTTTGAATTGAAATCCGAGAAAACGTCCTATATTATGACTGGCTATTGATCTCTTGCTGTTGCTGTTTAATCACTAAGTGTCTGCCTCTTGGTGGCCCCATGGAGTGTAGCCCATCAGGCTCCTCTGTCCATGGGATTTCCCAGGCAAGAATACTGCAGTGGGCTGCCATTTTCCTTCTCCAGGAGATCTTCTCGACCCAGGGATCGAACCCACATTTCCTGCATTGGCCGGCGGATTCTTTATCACTGAGCTACCTGAGAAGTCAATGTAACTCTTAAGTAGCTTTTCATCCATTGGTGTCCTTCTTTTTAATTTTTTTTTCCACTTTAAAGCTTTTGTCGAAGAAGCTTAGGTGTGTGTCCTGAAGATTTTCCCGTAGTTTGTTTTTTGCTGATTACGCCTCTTTCTTCCACCATGTTTATTTTCGGTGAAGCAATAATTTGATTTGATGTAAGTTCAAAAGTTTTGGCAATCGATGGGAGGGGAGTTAGGGGAGAATGGATACATGTAAACGTACGGCTGAGTCCCTTCACTTCACTGTTCACCTGAAACTGTCACATCATTGTTAATCAGCTACACCTCAATAGAAAATAAAAAGTTTAAATTAAAAAAAAAAAGTTTTGGCAAGGAAACGTCATAAGAGGTGGTGTGGACTTTCACTAGGGTCTGCTTGTGTATATTTTTGTGGCATTAGCAGCTGTTGATGGTCATTGCCTGTGTCGATTAATTCATTATAGTAGTATATGTGACCACTCCAGTGTTCTTGTCTGGAGAATCCCAGGGACGGGGGAGCCTGGTGGGCTGCCGTCTGTGGGGCTGCACAGAGTCGGACACGACTGAAGCGACTTAGCAGCAGCAGCAGTATATGGTGACATCCTGTTTATCATTCCTTTTTCATTTGTTAGCTGGGATGATGCAAAAAACTTCCCCTCATCTATTATTTGCTTAGTCTACAGTTCAGATAGGAAAGGCAGCCTAAATGCTGGATTCTTTCCCTTTATTTTCCAGTTTTCAAAATCTTTTTTTTTTTCTTTTCTTTTTTTCTGGTGTTGCCACATGGCATGCAGGATCTTAGTTCCCTGACCAGGGATCAAACCCATGCCCCCTACATTGGAAGCATGGAATCTTAACCACTGGACCTCCAGGAAAGTCCCTCAAAATCTTCTTTGATGCATTACATCCTTCAAAGTGACCATTAAAGTTTTATGATTATTATTAACATTATAACCTCATAGGTTTAAGATATTTGATGTGCTTTAACCCTGAGACTTTTTGACACAAGACATTGGTTTTTTCATAGCTTCCTTATTTTCTGAAATGACAAACTCTCCAGACTCATCTTATACATTTTTTTTACCTTCAGACCTAAAATAGCCATTTCTCAAGCTTTCTCAACAATATGGAACTCATTAAGAGACTCCTCAGGTAATTCTGTTATGAAGCCAAGTTTGGAAACCACTGGATTGGAAATGAGGTTCATTCCAGTTCCAAAATGCTATTTTTTTTCCTCTTGCCAATTAAAATAGCAAAAATATATTTGAAATTATTTTAAAATGTTTATAAGAAATACAAATATCTCCATGTCTGATATTCTCTTTCTTTGCTCACTGCACTTGAAATTGGTACAACTTTTAAAAATGCACTTTGACCACACCCTGAATATTTTCATACTCTTTGACCCAGAAATCCTGCTTTTAGAAATCAGGTTTAAGGAAATAAAAGAAATGGAAACCACAGGGCCTGGGGAAAGGGGGCACGGAGCACAAGGCACAGCCTGGAGTTGGGGCAGGGACGCTACCAGCAAGTGATGGGGGAGGGGACACAAACCCCAGGCTGAGAAGACTCAGCGGGGCGACAGTGGACGTGATGGTGCCTCCCCTTCATCTTGCCCGAGCTTTGTCCATCGTGCTCACAAACAGTCCAGCTACAAGCGGGGGCTTGGGATCTTTCGAAACTTCTAGTCTCCTTGGTGGACCCTCAGGCGTTTCATCACTGGGAGGACTGCAGTTCAGCTTTCACACGAAGGACTTCACTGAATGGGGCTTGATGGCAGGGATGACTGTCCAGCCTTGCAGGCTAAAGAACTGGCTTCCCAGTAACCACGGAGGTCAATGAAAATTTGCCTAAAGTTTGCCCTTTCAATTATTTAGACTCAGAACAAGCGCCTTTGGGTTGTATTATTTATTGGTATGTGAAGCATCTTTTCTCAAACTGCTCCTCGCATCCGGAAGGCACACCCATGGCTTTCTCTCTCTGTCTTGTTAGGTGATGGAGCCTGAAGGGGAGGGAGCGGGTAAGCCCAGGCCAACTGCAAGCACCTGACTGGCCCCGTTGACCCTATCCCTTGACCTCTAGTCATGGGTTCTCACAGGCCCAGGTTTCCCCCCTCAATTGTGGGAAAGCAGTTAGGAGCCGACTTGGAATGAGAGGCTGAGAATTTTGGACTTTCTTCTATAGGAAATACAGGCGTTTTTGAGCAAAAGGGATTCTCTCTGACCTATAATTTAGGAAAACCTTTTGGGTAGCTGAGGAGGAAAGACGTTGGCATAAAGTAGAGTCGGGGAGGCCGGCCAGAGCTGGAGGCTAGGTGAGAAAGCAGTAGAAGGGGTAGCCTGGATCTCCTCCTGGAGAAAAGGCAGCTGTTATTTTCCAAATTCAATTGCCTTTTCCTCCTTTGGACATGTGTATTAGTCCCACTGCTGCTATAACAAATGACCACAAACTTGGTGGCTTAAATCAACACAAATTTTTTCGCTTACGGTTCTGGAATTCAGAAGCCTAAAATCCTGGTGTTGGCAGAACTTCGTTCCTTCTGGAAGCTTGTCTTTGCCTCTTCTAGCTTCTGGAGGAGCCATGTTGGTTTGGGCTACTTCCTGCACCTTCAAGTATGTGACTCCAACCTCTGCTTTCATCTTCATATCTCCTTTTTTTTTTTCTTTTCTTTCTTTTTTAAGTTGATTTCTTTCTTTTTTTAAGATTTTTTTTATGTGGACCATTTTAAAGTCTTTACTGGATTTGTTACAATATTGCCTCTGTTTTATGTTTCGGTTCTTTCTCTGAGAGGCATGTGGGCTCCCAGCTCCCCAGCCAGGGATTGAACCCCCTGCATAGGAAGGTGAGGTCTTAATCACTAGACTACAAGGTAAGTCCCTCAGATCTCCTTTTTCTGACTTTGACTCTCTTGCCTGTCTCTTCTTAGGACACTGTAATCCATTGGGCCCACCCATATAATCCGAGACAGTCTCTCCATCACGAGATTTTAAACTTAATCACATCTGCAAAGTCCTTTTGGCATGTCACATCCCAGGTGGTTCTGGTGGCAAAGAATCCGCCTGCCAATGCAGGAGATGAAAGAGACACAAGTTCAACCTCTGGGTCGGGAAGATCCCCTGGAGTAGGAAATGGCAACCCATTCCAGTATTCTTGCCTGGACAATTCCATGGACAGACGAGCCTGGCGAGCTTCAGTCCATGTGATTGCAAAGTCAGACATGACTGAGCACACACTCACACACACATAGAACACAGGTTCTGGGGACATCTTTGGGCCTATATTGTGTCTACTACACCACCCATCCCAGGCTCCCTCATAGTTAGGTGGGGTTATGCGGTTAAACTGTGGCTACTGGGATGTGACCAGAGGGATGTGATTTCTACTCTTCCCTTCCAGGCCTGGCCCATAAAATCTCCCTTGTAGCCCGCTACACTATCCCTGTGCTGAGAACCCAAAGGAAGGAAGGGCTAGAAGATGGAGGGACCTGGGGCCCAGGATGGCCAAGGAGAAAGCCATCCACCACCGAGGAACATCCACATTAGACCTTGTTGAGGGAAAGATAAACCTCTGTGTTAAGCCACTGAGATGTGGGAGTTTGTTGTTAGCATTACTTACCCTAATACCTTTTCATACTGTTCATGGGGTCCTCAAGGCAAGAATACTGCAGTGGTTTGCCCTTCCCTTCTCCAGTGGACCACGTTTTGTCAGAACTCTCCACCATGACCCGTCTGTCTTGGGTGGCCCTATGCAGCATGGCTCATAGTTTCACTGAGTTAGACAAGGCTGTGGTCCATGTGATCAGATTGGTTAGTTTTCTGTGATTGTGGTTTTCATTCTGTCTGCCCTCTGATGGAGAAGGATAAGAGGCTCATGGAAGCTTCCTGATGGCAGAGACTGACTGCAGGGGAAACTGGGTCTTATTCTAATGGGAGGGGCCGTGCTCAGTTCAGTTCAGGTCACTTCAGTCGCTCAGTCATGTTCAACTCCAGGAGTTCACTCAAACTCGTGTCCATCGAGTCAGTGATGCCTTCCAGCCATCTCATCCTCTGTCATCCCCTTCTCCTCCTGCTCCCAATCCCTCCCAGCATCAGAGTCTTTTCCTGAGTCAACTCTTCGCATGAGGTGGCCAAAGTATTGGAGTTTCAGCTTTAGCATCATTCCTTCCAATGAACACCCAGGACTGATCTCCTTTAGAATGGACTGGTTGGATCTCCTTGCAGTCCAAGGGACTCTCAAAAGTCTTCTCCAACACCACAGTTCAAAAGCATCAATTCTTTGGCGCTCAGCTTTGTTTATACTCCAACTCTCACATCCATACATGACCACTGGAAAAACCATAGCCTTGACTAGACAGACCTTTGTTGGCAAAGTAATGTCTCTGCTTTTGAATATGCTATCTAGGTTGGTCATAACTTTCCTTCCAAGGAGTAAGCATCTTTTAATTTCATGGCTGCAATCACCATATGCAGTGATTTTGGAGCCCCCCCAAAATAAAGTCTGACACTGTTTCCCCATCTATTTGCCATGAAGTGATGAGACCAGTGCCATGATCTTAGTTTTCTGAATGTTGAGCTTTAAGTGATGCTCAGTAAATCTTTAATCCGATTTTCTGTGGATGGGCAGGGCTGTGTTCCCTCAGTGTTGTTTGACCTGAGGCCAAACTATGGTGGAGGTAATGAAGATAATGGCGACCTCCTTCAAAAGGTCCCATGCACACACTGCCGCACTCAGTGCCCCCTACCCTGCACCAGGCCACCACCGACCCACGCCTCCACCGGAGACTCCTGGACACTCATAGGCAAGTCTGGGTCGGTCTAGACAGCATATTAAAAAGCAGAGATATTACTTTGCCAACAAAGGTCCATCTAGTCAAAGCTATGGTTTTTCAGTGGTCATGTATGGATGTGCGAGTTGGACTAAAGAAAGCTGAGTGCCGAAGAATTGATGTTTTTGAACTGTGGTGTTGGAGAAGACTCTTGAAAGTCCACTGGACTGCAAGGAGATCCAACCAGTCCGCCCTAAAGGAAATCAGTCCTGAATATTCATTGGAGGGACTGATGCTGAAGCTGAAACTCCAATACTTTGGCCGCCTGATGTGAAGAACTGACTTATTTGAAAAGACCCTGAAGCTGGGAAAGATTGAAGGCGGGAGGAGAAGGGGACAACAAAGGATGAGATGGTTGGATGGCATCACTGATTCAATGGACATGAGTTTGAATAAGCTCCGGGAGTTGGTGATGGATAGGGAAGCCTGGCATGCTGCAGTCCATGGGGTCACAGAGAGTCAGCCTGGCTGAGCGACTGAACTGAAGTAGACCCTAATACCTCAACTGACTTGAGAAAAAGAAAGACGAATGGTTTAGAGTCTTAGGAGGCAAGGAGGCTGGAGGCCCTTGGTCAAGATAAAACTCAGGGACTTCCCTGGCGATCCAGTGGTTAAGACTTCACTGCAGAGGGCATGGGTGCAACCCCTGGCTGGGAAACTAAGATCACAAATGCCATGGGGTGTGGCCAAATAATAAAAATTGCTGCAAAAAAATCCATGATGCATAACAAATCAAAATTTAAAAAATTCAACTTGGGATGGAGCTTGAGACAACTTTGATTGAGGGTGGGCATCCTGTTCTATTCTAAAAATCTCAATCTGAAGATAAGAAAACATCCATAAACACACATACACTACTGAATATAAGATAGATAATCAACAAGGACCCACTGGATAGCACAGAGGCCTCTATTCAATATCCTGTGATGACCCATACGAGAAAAGAGTCCAAAAAAGAATAAATATATGTACATATGTAACTGAATCATTTTGCTCTGCACCTGAAATTAACACAGCATTGTAAATCAACTATACTCCAATAAAATTAAAATATTTTAAAGACAGAATACATTCATACCCAGAGTGAAAAGTAAATAGGGCAAAAGATCTGAAAGACATTCCATAAATGCTCCTTCTCCTTTCAATATTCATGTTGGGTTTTTACAGGAACCCATTTTTGGGAGAACTGAGCATATTTAGATACAGCAGATTCAGCTGTAGTCTTGCTTGGACTGGGCACCTGAGAGGCTTCATGGCAGTGGGTGGAGAGTTACAGGGATTGATGTATGTCATAATAGCAAAAAGGGACCAGGCTGGAAGGAAGGGGGGACTCGGGGAGGAGCAGACTGGCTGGTGGTCTGGGTTTCTGGATAACCCGGTTCCTTCCTTTTCTAGGCCCTATAATGTCTATTTTGGGCCCTGTTTGTTTAAGCTTTTAGTTAAGTTTTTGTGTTTTAGGTTCCAACAGCATGAAGGTAGACTCACAATGGCTCGAGGAGTTCAACCCATTCCAGTAGAGAGCGGCCGAGGTCCCTGCAGGTCCTTGGAATAGTCATCAAGGGGCGTCTACACCTCTAGGGTAGGCTGGGCTCTACAGCCCCTGTCCAGCAGGAGGAAGTTTCAGAAGAGACCTTCGGCCCCTTATCCCTTAAGAATAAAGTGAAGAGTCTCTCGGCGGGGAATGAGACAGTTTGGGACCTGAGACCCTTTGCTGCAGTGTGCATTGTTTGTACCTGGGCAAACCTCTCCTCCAGCAACAAAATACAGAGAAATTGTATGGGACCGAAAATAGCTGTGTGCGTGTGCAGTTAGTTCACATTCTGGACAAAGGATACAAAGAGACCAAAAAAATCCGCAACTGCCATTTCTGAAGAGCCAGAAGCAAAAACGGTGTTGGAAGCAAAAACAGGATGCTGAACATGCCCTGCACTCAACACCACCAAAGAGGTGGGCAAACCCCTCCAGCCCGAACCCTGAACACATGCCTATGCTCACCCCATATAAGGAATAAGCTTGCCCCTCTCAATGAGCCAGCCAGCAAGAGAACCTGTTATATGTTCTTGCTCCACCTTGCTGGAGCAGGGGCCCCAATAAAACCTTGCCTGTAAAAGAAAAGTTTCTGGATGAAAACAGTTTTGGTGGACTAAGTAGCCTTTAGTTCCCTATAAACTAAAAAATATTAATAATAAAAGAAGTAATTTTAAAATTCAAAATTTAGAGTGTAAAGTGAAAATTCCTGATGGTAATGGCTAACAATTTATTGTTTAGATTTTCTGACTTTTTTCCTACTCATGTGCTAACACATACACACACACAAAGACAATTTCCTTACTGCGTGGGCTTTGGTGCAGTTGGTATGGGATCTGCCTGCCGGTTCAGAGCTCGATCCCTGTGTCAGGAAGATCCCCTGAAGGAGGAAATGGTAACCCACTCCAGTATTCCTGTCTGGAAAACCCTATAGACAGAGGAGCCTGGAGGGTAGTCCGTGGGGTTGCAAAGAGTCGGACACAACTGAGCGACTGAGCATACACACACGAACACCATATAGTGAACATCCTGTGAGCACTGGGAGTGCACTTCAAGCCATCTGTCCACTGGAGGACAAATGAGTCCCCTGGAGTGGAATTGCTATGTTGAAATGTCAGTTCAGTTCAGTCGTTCAGTTGTGTCTTTGCGACCCCATGGACTGTAGCACGCCAAGCCTCCTTGTCCATCATCAACTCCCAGAGTTTACTCAAACTCATGTCCATTGAATTGGTGATGCCATCCAACCATCTCATCCTTTGTCGTCCCCTTCTCCCCCCTTCTATCTTTCCCAGCATCAGGGTCTTTCCCAATGTGTCAGTTCTTTGCATCAGGCAGCCAAAGTATTGGAGTTTCAGCTTCAGCATCAGTCCTTCCAATGAATATTCAGGACTTATCTCCTTTAGAGTGGACGGGTTGGATCTCCTTGCAGTCCAAGGAACTTTCAAGAGTCTTCTCCAACACCACAGTTCAAAAGCATCAATTCTTTGGTGCTCAGCTTTCTTTATAGTCCAAGTCGCACATCCATACATGACTACTGGAAAAACCATAGCTTTGGCTAGGCAGACCTTTGTTGGCAAAGTAAAATTTCTGTTTTTTAATATGCTGTCTAGGTTGGTCATAACTTTTCTTCCAAGGAGCAAGCGTCTTTTAATTTCATGGCTGGAGTCACCATCTGCAGTGATTTTGGAGAGACGCTTTATAATTTGCACAGGTATTTAAGTTTTTCTCTGGAAATATATCAATACCCCTTTTTTGAGGGCAGAGTTGTGGAGTCAAGGAGGTGGGATGTGGTGTGGAAGGAGAGTGAGTTCTTGTGTAGAGACTTGAGATGGAAGGATGGGCAGAGAAAGAATTAGGACTCGCTGACCGGCCAGCTGTGTGGAAGCCTGAAGACCAAGCCCTGAGCAGAAGTGTGCATGCTTGGTTTAATGCTCTATAGTCACTGAAACTGAACCCCCCTGAATAAGTGGCCCCCATTTTAATTTTTCATTGGGCTCCACTGGGGCTTCTCTGGTGGCTCAGATGGTAAAGAATCTGCCTGCAGGGTAGGAGACTGGGGTTTGATCCCTGGGTTGGGAAGATCCCCTGGAGAAGGGAGTGGCTATCTGTTCCAGTATGCTTGCCTGGGAAATCCCATGGACAGAGGAGCCTGGCAGGCTCTAGTCCATGGAGTCTCAAAGAGTTGGACATGACTGAGCAACTAACACACACATTGGACCCCATACATTATGTGGCTGGTCCTGGCAGAGGGGAAAACAGGGGCAGGGCCAGTGAGCACTTCTTCTTGTGGGGTTTGGGTTGCTGCATGGAAATCCCTGGCCCTGAGGTCAAAGTGAATAGGACTAGGGCCTGTCTGGGGACTCCTGAAGTGGGGGTTTGCAGTGGGCAGTGGGGACCCTAGGAGCAGCTGGACTGGGGCGGCTCTCAGAGTGTGTATTCATTGGCCCCCTTCAGTTCAGTTCAGTCGCTCAGTCGTGTCCGACTCTTTGCGACCCCATGAATCGCAGCACGCCAGGCCTCCCTGTCCATCACCAGCCCCCAGAGTTCACCCAAACTCATATGCATTGAGTCGGTGATGCCATCCAGCCATCTCATCGTCTGTCGTCACCTTCTCCTCCTGCCCCCAATCCCTCCCAGCATCAGAGTCTTTTCCAATGAGTCAACTCTTTGCATGAGATGGCCAAAGTATTGGAGCT
>NW_011494956.1:7882226-7883991 GCF_000754665.1 Bison bison bison | reverse complement strand
TAGCATCAGTCCTTCCAAAGAACACCCAGGACTGATCTCCTTTAGAATGGACTGGTTGGACCTCCTTGCAGTCCAAGGGACTCTCAAGAGTCTTCTCCAACACAACAGTTCAAAAGCATCAATTCTTCGGTGCTCAGCTTTCTTCACAGTCCAACTCTCACATCCGTACATGACCACAGGAAAAACCATAGCCTTGACTAGCCAGACCTTTATTGGCCCCCTTAGAGTGTCCTAAAACAGTGAGCCATCTTGGAACCCCAGTGGTTCTAGAGTGTGGTTCCCAGACCAGCACGGGCAGTATCCTTGGCGACTGGTTAAAAATACAAACTCTCAGGCCCCACCCTAGACTAACAGAACCAGAAACTCTGCTGGGGCCCAGCAATCTGTGCTCCCACCAGCCATCCTGTGTGTTCTGATGGGTGCGCAAGTATGAAAACCCCCATCTAGACCAATTCTGATCCTCAGGACGCCTCTCAGAGCCAGTTTCCAGAACAACATAAACCTTTGGGCCTCTGAAGGGCTGAAGTGACCCCCAAGGAGAGAAGACGCAGGAGCCTGACTCTTTTCTTGCCCAGGCTGAGGTTTCTGCCTCTTACTTCAGCCTAAAGGAAAAGCTTTGCACCATTACAAGTCTCCTGGGGGCATTAACATGTTTTTTTCTCCATCTCCATCGTGAACATAATCTATTGGGCTAATAAAATGCTAGGCAGACTTCATTTCTGTGATCCCCTGGTGGATCCAAAATATAATAAGTCCTCCTCGCATAGAGGGATAGAGGAAAGCTACCCAGAGGTGAATATACTAAAAGACTTATTAATGATGGGAGCTGCTTTGGAGAAGCTAAAAAACACTGTGTTAGCTAATAGCTTTATGATCATATTTTAGACTCCTGGAAGTTACACACATTGAAGGTAAATATCTTTGTCAGGAAAAGGACCTCTTGGGATGCACAGAATACGAGAATATTAGAATTGGAAAGGGCAGCTAGAGATGGTAATAAAGTTGTGTCTCATCTAGGAATAATGTTGGAAAATGCTAAAACAAATGGTTTAAACTCTCTGAAGAGTCAGGACGGACCATATAAGATGGAAATTACAGGGATGTGTTGGGCCTAGTGTTGAATCCAAGTGGTCTGTAGGGCCAAGGAGAGCTGAAGGCCTTTGAACTTGTAGTGGCTGAAACTCAGGCTGCACACATTTTGAATGTACGCAAGGGAAGTGCCCATCTTTCACTGTGCCTGAGTGAGGGGCACCACCGGCTGAGGGCAACCTGGGGTGCCCAGTATCCCCTACTCTGGGAACCAGAGCACCCAGGCCCCTTGCACAGGTCTGAGGCTGATCTGGGGGCACCATGCTTGGCTGGTGACTTCAGAACTGCAGGGAGAGATGGGAACTGGACTTCCTCACCACGCTGTCTTCCTTTCACCTAATTCTATGCACGCCTGTGAATCTGTCTGTCTGCTGGGCTTTCCTTCCAAGAGTGTGAGCCAGTGGCAAAGAATCTACCTGCCAACGCAGGGGACACAGGTTTGATCCCTGGTCCAGGAAGATCCTACATGCCGTGGGGCAACTAAGCCGGTGAGCCGCAACTATTGAGCCTGTGCTCTAGAGCCCAGAATCCACAACTATGGAACCCGTGGGCTGCCACTTCTGAAGCCTGTGCGCCCTACAGCCTGTGCCCTGCAACAAGAGAAGCCGCCTCAATGAGAAGCCCACACACTACAACAAAGAGTAAGTAACCTCTGCTCTTTGGAACTAAAAAAAAA